>NW_026610969.1:0-141984 GCF_029499605.1 Hyla sarda
GGGGATGTATTCCCTTGGATTGATGCCAATGCCTCCTCCAATTCCTGGAGGGAGATTGGGTCATCCAGGGAGTCCCTGACATCCTCTGTCAAACTCGGAATATTAATTCCCCTCAAGAATTCCGCTACCTCCGCCCTATTAATATCGCTGCCCATATAGAGATTGGAGAAAAAAGAGCCATCCATTTGGGCTATTTCTTCTCTATCTGTGGTTATGCTGCCATCCTCCCTCCTCAGAGCCATAATACCACATTCGTCGCCTTGATTTTTAAATAATCTTGACAGTGTCTTATTTGGTTTCCCTTTCTCAAAGAAATTAAATTGCCCACTGAAGAATAGTTTATTTTGTGCCTTTTTAAGTAGATATTCTTTATATTCCTCTTGAGCTGCCTTCAGTTCTAACAGCTGTTCCCCCCACTATCCTCTTCTATCCCTGCTTCTAATGTTGCCACTTTACTATTCAGTACTGATTCTTCCTGTGAGAATTCCTTTTTTTTTTTTATTGATTCGCCCTATATATAGGCCCCTCAAGTATGCCTTCATAGTATCCCATACCACCTGAGGGTTTGCGGACTTATGATTAATCTCCCAGAATGCCTCTATTTCCTGTCTAAACCAGTCCTGGTCGCCCACTAATTCAATCCAGTGGGGGTTGAGCCGAAAGCCCAACCTTTTCCCACCCATTACCTTACCTCCAATTTCCACCACCACTGGGCAATGGTCCGATAGGGTTTTAGCTTTATACTGCACCCTGCTGGTCCAGGTCATTGCATTCTTATCACACAGGCATAAGTCAATTCGGGAAGCGGTGTTATATGAGGTACTAAAACATGAGTACTGTCTTACTCCTGGGTTTAGTTACCGCCACCCATCAACCCAATTCATCTCTCCACAGTATCTCGCCAATGCTGTTTCGTTCCCCCCTACATTCCTACCTAATTTGTATCTGTCCATACTAGGGTCTATTACATTGTTCAAATCTCCAACTATCCATAATGCCGAATGTGTCTTACTTACGCTATAGCTCACGAGGTCCCTCAGAACATCCACTCTAAAAGATGGAGGAATATAAACAAAAGCCAAGATGACTGCCCTATCTTCCCATATTCCATAAAGAAATACATATGGACCATACTTATCTACCTTTGCATTCTTAGTCTCGAATGGTACCCTCCTGTGAACATATACTGATACTCCCATGGAGTAGGAAGAGAGTCTGGAGTGGTATTCTTCTTTGGCCCACTTCCTTGGAAGTATCTGCTCATCTCTTGACCTATGGGTCTCAACTAAACATATGATCGCAGGAAGGCACCTCCGAATATAATCGAAGACTGCACACTTTTTAATTCTATCCGACATACCTCGTATGTTCCAGGCTAATAATTTAAGCATAGATATATTTGCCTAAGAGAAAAAAGAAAAGAGAGAAGAAGAAGAGAGAGAAAAAAAAAAAAACCCTCTTTTGATCATCCCGTGCCATCCCTCCCTCCTTTCCCTTATCCTTCCCCACCCGCAGCCCCCCCTCTCCCCATAATGCACCGTACTTCTACTATGCACTCCTATCCTAGTGACACCCCAGAGAACCCCCCAACCCCTCCCCCCGAGACGTAACATTATTACTCAACTAATACTTCCAACCCCTAATGCCACAGTAGTGCCTTATATTAGATGCCTTATTTATCCATCCAATCTGAGACTTCTTGTGGGGTTCCAAATATTGTTACCTTTCCCTTATGCTCAACCCGGAGTCTCGTTGGAAACAGCAGAGAGAAGGGCACCCCTGCGTTCTTTAGCCGCCTTTTTATCTCCCGAAAGGATGCCCTTTTCCTCTGGGTCTCCCAAGAGAAATCCGGATATAGAAAAATATTCTGTCCATTATACTGTAGGTCCCTCATCTCTCTTGCCTTCCTAAGGATAGTATCCCTGTCCTGGGAGGTATATAACTTAATTAGGATTGTCCTAGAGGGACCCCCCGGAGGGGGAATACGCCTTGGCACCGATGAGCTCGTTCAATCCCAAACATTGGGGTAAGATGCCCTTCCCCTATCCCCTCCTTCAACCACCTACTAAGAAACTGTATGGCAGGGTTCCCCCCCCCCCTCCACCCCCTCAGGAAACCCCACCATCCCCTCAGGAAACCCCACCATCCTTATATTGCAACGTCTGGATCTATCCTCAAGGTCAGTGAGCTTATCTTTAACAGATGTCCTCTCCTTTTTCAAGTCATTAACCTCCTCCTCCAAAACCTTAATCCTATTTTCTGTTTTAGGGGCTTCTTCCTCTAGTCTGGAAATCCTATCTCTCATTTTAGTCATATCGTGTCTTATCAGAGATACCTCGGTAGATACCACACCTAATTGTTTATTTATCTCCTCAATTTCACAATTAGTTTTTTCACCCCTCCCAAGATCTCCTCCAACATCTGTGTTCCCATAGGGGGCACAGACTGCCCTTCCTCAGTTTCTTCCACCTCCAAGACCGAGTACCTAGAGCCTGTTTTACTAGGGGAGAGATCCTTCTGGGTTCTAGTTTTTATACCCACAGCTGGAGACTTCCATATTTTATCCAATTTACCCATAGCCCCCTTATCTTTTTGTGGCGAGCTACCCCCTGATCTTCTGGGGTTCACCTTAGGGGCCATTTCACCCACTATTTCTCTTCACTTTATATTTGTGGGTTGTATGTATCACTACGGGGATATCACGGACCAACTTAGCAACTTTATACACCATAGGCCCCTCCCACTCGAGAATTTAAATCCCGTTATTTACAGCATACAAAAGTAAGAATTCACAGTCCCATATGGCTCTGGGGAGCGCTTAAAACCTAGGGTATCACACCCTGATCCAGAAATATCCACCACCAAATATAGCATACTAATATGCAACTACGGAATCATTAGCGTATTCACGCTCCCCCTGGTAGACAGTGCAATCACCCCCCAGAGTCACTGATCTTATTGGGTCCAAGGAGGGGTCCAAATTCATGAGAGAGGAATTCTGCTAAGACCAAGTTGTTCAATTTAGTCCATGAGTCCCGGTTTCTCCAAATCGCTAGGAGGAGTGACCAGGCAGAGAGTCAGGCATCCAATATTGTCCATTCCACATGGGGCCAGTGCAAGAGGCTGCTGCTGTTCAGAATATTGCCGGGGTATTAATCAATGGTTTCACCGGCTTCTGCACTGTTAGATATTCATCACATGTAAAGTCTGATCGTTTTACTCAGCTCCACTCTCCATCCACAAGAAAGGGTCTGGGCCAGTCTATTCAAATCCCAGCAAGGAGTAGCGGAGTTCCACACATGCCCCTCAACACCTCCGCGTCTGTCTATTACATTACTTAATTCCTTTAGAACATGGGGGTGAATGCCATCTGGACCTGGTGATTTGTCTATTTTGATTTTTTGTAGGTGGCACTGTACTTCTTCCTGGGTTAGACAGGTGACCTGTACTGGGGAGTTTACCTTATCACACTGTATTTCACCTGGCATTTCATTTTCCTCAGTGAATACAGTGGAGAAGAATTTTAGTATATTTGCTTTTTCCTGATCCCCGTTTATAATTTCTTCCTCATCATTTTTTAAAGGGCCAACACTTTCATTTTTGACCCTATTGCTATTTATATAATTAAAGAACATTTTGGGGTTAGTTATACTCTCTTTGGCAATGAGTCTTTCTGTCTCTATTTTTGCGGCTTTTATCTGTTTTTTACATATTTCACATTTTTCTCTATAGCTTTTTAATGCTTCTTCACTGCTGTCCTGTTTTAGTAACTGAAATGCTTTATTTTAGTCATTTATTGCCCCCTTAACATTTTTATTCATCCATATTGGTTTTCTTTTATTTCTGACCCTTTTATTCCTATAAAGTATATACATTTTACAGTGAAAATTTAAGATATTTTTTAAAGTCTCCCATTTAGTGTCAGTATTGTTCTTTTTGAGGACAATATCCCATTTTATATTGTTATGGGCTTCTCTGAGTTGATCGAACTTTGCTTTTCGAAAGTTCATTGTTTTTGTGGCCCCTCGAGAGATTCCCTTATTGAAGAACAAGTTATAATGTATTACATTATGATCACTATTTCCTCGGTGTCCATCTACTTGCACATTAATTACTCTGCCAGTTTCAGTACGTTAGAAAATATTAAGTCTAGTAGGGCGCCCCCTCTGGTCAGGCCCTGCACCATTTGGGACAGATAATGGTCTTTAGCTATAGTCAGAAATCTGTTTCCTTTAAAGTCGAAGTCTGCCCAGTTCTCCATGAACCCAAACCCCTCCTTCCTACACCAGCTTCTGAGCCACTTGTTTACCTCCCTTATCTCCCGCAGCCTCTCTGGTACGGCTCGTGGTACAGGTAATATTTCAGAAAATACTACCTTGGAGGTCCTTGCCTTAAGCTTGCAGCCTAAGTCCCTGAAATCATTTTTAAGGACACTCCATCTACCTCTTACTTTGTCATTGGTGCCAATATGTACCATGACTGCTGGGTCTTCTCCAGCCCCACCCAGCAACCTGTCAACCCGATCCGCGAAAGTGCCGAACTCGAGCGCCAGGAAGACAACACACTGTTCGGCTATCCCGGTCTTTGTGACAGATCACCCTGTCTGTCCCCCTAATAATTGAGTCCCCCACTACCAGTACCTGTCTGGCCTGCCCTGCTCTCCTCCCTCCCTCCTTACTGGAGCAGACACCCCCCTGGCGGTCAGAGGCAGAGTCCTGCTGCAGTACCGCTAGCTCTGAAATTACATCCCCCTCATCTGCCAACTGGGCAAACTTGTTGGGGTGTGCCAGTTCAGGACTAGCCTCCCTGACACTTTTCCCTCTACCCCGTTTTCTAACTGTAACCCAGCTAACTGCCTGACTGTCCTGCCCCTCCGTCCCACTATCCATCCCCACCTCGACCCCAGAGAGTACCTGCTCAGTGAGCAGGAGACTACTCTGCGGGTTGTCAATGCATCTCAGTGTTGCCAGTTGCTCCTCTAGATCCAGGATCTGGGCTTCTAAATGAGCAACTCGCACACATCTCGCACAACAATATGCACCCTCAAACTGTTGTTCAAGGATTGCATAGATTGCGCAAGATGCACACTGGACTGCCTTTTCCAACATGGAGGTCATACTAGATTTGGGGATTGCAAAAATTAACAGAAAAGAAAAAAAAATCAAATATTTCAATTTAAACTTCCTGAATTTAAAGTCCCTTAATTTTAAGTCCCCTCACTTTTATACTCACTCACTTGTATGCTTCACACTCTTGTATACAGAAAAACAGTCGCTAGCTCAACATAGTGTATTTGCTTTATATTTATCACAACCACAACCACCTCTCTTCCACTGCCTGGAAGTGAAACTTTTTTTTTTTTTTTTTCATTTACACATCCAAATTTAACGAAAAGTCGTAAAAGACCTGTGGGGTGTTAAGGCTCACTGGACCCCTTGGTACGTGGCTTGAGGGGTGTAGTTTCCAAAATGGTATGCCATGTGGGGGTTTTCTGCTCTTCTGGCACCATAGGGGCTTCCAAAATGTGACATGCCCCCCAAAAACCATTTCAGCAAAAATTCACTCTCCAAAATCCCATTGTTGCTCCTTCCCTTCTGAGCCCTCTACTGCACCAGCCGAACACTTTACATACACATATGAGGTATTTCCTTACTCTAGAGAAATTGGGTTACAAATTTTGGGGGGCTTTTTCTCCTATTACCCCTTGTAAAAATTCAAAAACTGGGTCTACAAGAACATGCGAGTGTAAAAAATGGAGATTTTGAATTTCCTCCTTCACTTTGCTGCTATTCCTGTGAAACACCTAAAGGGTTAACACACTTACCCAAATGTCATTTTGGATACTTTGAGGGGTGCAGTTTTTATAATGTGGTCATTTGTGGGGTATTTCTAATATGAAGGCCCTTCAAATCCACTTCAAAACTGAACTGGTCCCTGAAAAATTCCAATTTAGAAAATGTTGTGAAAAATTGGAAAAGTGCTGCTGAACTTTGAAGCCCTCTGATATCTTCTAAAACTTAAAACCTGTCAACTTTATGATGAAAATATAAAGTAGACATATTGTATCTGTGAATCAATATATTATTTATTTGGAATGTCTGTTTTTGTTACAAGCAGAGAGCTTCAAAGTTAGAAAAATGCTAAATTTTCAATTTTTTCATCAAATTTGGGAATTTTTCACCAAGAAATGATGCAAGCCTCGACAAAAATTTACCACTAACATGAAGTAGAATATGTCACGAAAAAACAATGTCAGAATCAGAATGAAAAGTAAAAGTATCCCAGAGTTATTAATGCTTAAAATGACAATGGTCAGATGTGCAAAAATGGCTGGGTCCTTAAGGTGAAAATGGGCTGGTTCCTTAAGGGGTTAAACCCGACTGGCATTTGACAGATCTTTGGAACAGTGGGCTGTGCAAATGAAAAATTTTCATTTTTCTTTTGGCAGACCACTGCTCAAAAAAATCTATCAGACACCTGTGAGATGTAAATGCTCACTGCACTTCTTATTAGGGGTGTAGTTTCCAAAATGGGGTCACATGTGTGTGTGTGTGTGTGTGTGGGGGGGGGGTTCACTGTTCTGGCACCATGGAGGCCTAAACGCACATGGCCTTCAATTTCAGCCAGATTCTCTCTCCAAAAGCCCAATGGTGCTCCTTCTCTTCTGAGCCCTGTAGTTCACCCGCAGAGCACTTTACATCCACATGTGGGGTATTTTCTGACTCAGAAGAGATGGGGTTACAAATTTTGCTGGGCTTTTTTTCCTATTACCCCTTGTGAAAATGATAAAATTGGGGTAACAATAGCATTTTAGGGAAAAAAATATAAATTTTTTTATTTTCACCTCCAACTTTAACAAAAATTTGTCAAACACCTGTGGGATGTTAAGGCTCACTATACCCCTTGTTACTTTACGTGAGGGGTGTAGTTTTCTAAATGGGGGTCACATATGGGTGTTTTTTATGTTTATGTCAGAACTGCTGTAACTACCAGCCACCCCTGTGCAAATCACCAATTTAGGCCTCAAATGTATATGGTACACTCTGTTTACACTAACATGCTGGTGTAGACCCAAAATTTACCTTTTCTTAAGGGGTAAAAGAAGAGAAAAAAAATTTGTAACCAAAAACTGTTGCCTTGAAATATGAGAGGGCTCCAAAGTGAAAGAGCACCATGTGCATTTGAGGCCTAAATTAGGGATTTGCATCCACCACCAAATTACCCTACAGCAGTGCTTTCCAAATAGGGTGTCTCCAGCTGTTGCACTACTTCCTGTTCAGGGTGTGGTTGTGTGATCGTCAGCTCCAGGAGAACCAGAGAACCAGAGAGCAGCAGGATTTTCACCAGCCCTCCCCCCCCCCCCCCCAGGTTTGTGGCAGCCTTCGGGGAAGGGTTTCCCTGCATGAACCCCAACGTCCCCATCTCCCTTACCAGGCCGGCGGGAGGTGGAGGTGACATTGCAACGGCCAACTCCCAGGATGGGGTACGGAGATCCTCCAGGATCCGCAGAAATGCAGAACCAACTCCACCGTCCATATCTGGAAGCCGCAAGGCTGCAAGGAAGGCTACAAGCAAGGCTGCAGGTAAAGACCTGCATGAAGGTGAGGAGTTGAGGAGAAACATGGGGAGGCAAGGTACCTCTGAACCCCAGCAATGGGGGGCATTGGGTCCCAGGGAGTCTTTGGCCACTTTTGGGTCCCGAATCCAAGCAAAAATGGCGGAGTATGAGTGTCTTGGCAAAATGCTTCGTGGGCTAAGAGAGGACTTAAAATTTGCCCGTTACCAGGCTGATTACACCTCAAAAAATCGAAGGCCAGTGTATTCGGCTAAAGTGCGCACCCTGAAAAAAGAGGTTGAGGAGGTAGAAAGGGTGAGGATGGAGATCATGGAAGGGGCTGGTATCTTCAGAGAAAAACTCTGCAATGAAAGTCGGTTCAGAGGCCAGCAGAACCCAGAAAGAGAGGAGGAGGTCAGTCACAGCGAAAGCAGTGCAGAGGAGGATGGTGTGGAGGTGGATGGTGGAGGAGAAAGAGAGAACAGTGCTGAGGAGGACAGTGTGGAGGAAGATGGTGGTGGAGAAAGAGAGGACAGTGCTGAGGAAGGTGCTAAAGAGAAGCAAGATGGTGGTGCAGAGGAGAGTGAAATGGAGGAGGACACAACCCAGAGTTCATACATAAATCCTGCTCAGGTAGCCCTGCCTGTAACGTCAGATGACAGCAGTGACGACAGCGGCAGCAGCAATGGGTTAATTGGTGGTGGATTGCTGAAGGCGATTGTGCTCCAAGAGTCACCTACCCATTTTGAGAACTTCTCATTTGGAAATGACTTGGGCCCAGATACTGAGGTGAAGGGCAAGAGGAAGAGGAGAAATAAAAGGAAAAAAGGAGAGGTCACCAGACTTGTTTATTCTTCTCTCCAGCAGTCTGGGCCATCTGAAAAGGTGGTTCAGGCTGGTGGGCCCCCCAGTCTGCCCGACCCCGCTTTTGCTGTAAAGCGGGGCCAGAATGGGGGGTACATGGTGGATAAGGTTTCTAAGATGGCTGCAGACGCCAAGGAGCCGCCTGTCCAGTCGGTAGGGAAGGGCAGGACAGGCTTAAGGTGGGCGACTCCGATGCTGCAGGACCACCCCAGGTGGGCAGGGGGCGTGTCCTAGTGCCGGAGCTTGGTGATGTTGCTGTCTGCTCGGGGGGCGGTCCCCCGAGCGATCTGGGCGTAGCAGGGCACTCCTCTGTGAGGGGGGGGAGTGTCCATGCGTCTGGATTGGTAGAAAAGCCCGGGCGGTCGGGTAAGGTGGCTCCTGAAGGTTGCACTGACGCTGTGGGGAATCCCTCCACGTCGGCTGCTGTAGGAGGGGTGGGGGTGCGTCCGGAGGGACAGATCCCACCCAGTGTGAAGCAGTTCTCACTGGGAACATCATCGGCGTTGAAGGAAGTGTCATCACTGGAACTGGAAGTAACATCGCCAGAACCGAAAAAGCGGTCATCGGGGGCGGGACCAGCAGCACAAACCCCCGTGGCATACGCAAATAACCCGGCCAGCTCAGGAAAGTTTAGCCAGGATAATAGTGTGAAAGGGAAGAGTGCAAAAGAGAGTGAAAATTTTGGTGATGGTATGTTGCATGAAAATGTTAGCAGTGTGCAAGAGTGGGGCATTAGAGGTGTACTAGAGAGGGGTGCTAGCGGTGTGCAAGAGAGGGGTGCTAGCGGTGTGCAAGAGAGGGGTGCTAGCGGTGTGCAAGAGAGGGGTGCTAGCGGTGTGCAAGAGAGGGGTGCTAGCGGTGTGCGAGAGAGGGGTGCTAGCGGTGTGCAAGAAAGGGATGCTAGCGGTGTGCGAGAGAGGGGTGCTAGAGGTGTACAAGAGAGGGATGCTATCGGTGTGCAAGAGAAGAGTGCTGGAGGCAGGCAAAGGGATGTCACTGGATCAGTAAAGAGTACTGAGGAAGTAGGGGCTGGTTCGGCTGCCCCCCTGGTGGTGACTGCTAGAAGCTATGCCAGCGTCGCTGCCGGGGAATCAAGAGGGTCTCCGTCTCCATCTGGTTCTGGGGGTCACTTGCAGCGGCGCCTCCTGGAGGCTCTGCGTAAGGGTGATAGGTCAATTGAGGTAGAAGGGAGGGGTTCGGTTGACCTGTCTTTTTGGATAGAGAGGCATGGTCTGGGTGCCTTCCAAGAACAGAATGGGGAGGTGATGTGGTCCCTCCCGACTCCCGGGCAGGATAGTAACCGTAGGAATGTGGCCCGTCTGATTTGGAGGGGTAAAGATGCGTGTGTTACGCCGAGCGCTCCGGGTCCCCGCTCCTCCCCGGAGCGCTCGCTACACTCTCGTCACTGCAGCGCTCCGGTCAGATCCACTGACCCGGGGCGCTGCGATACCGCCTCCAGCCGGGATGCGATTCGCGATGCGGGTGGCGCCCGCTCGCGATGCACACCCCGGCTCCCGTACCTGACTCGCTCTCCGTCGGTCCTGTCCCGGCGCGCGCGGCCCCGCTCCCTAGGGCGCGCGCGCGCCGGGTCTTTGCGATTTAAAGGGCCACTTCGCCGCTGATTGGCGCAGTGGTTCTAATTAGTGTGTTCACCTGTGCACTCCTTATTTATACCTCACTTCCCCTGCACTCCCTCGCCGGATCTTGTTGCCATTGTGCCAGTGAAAGCGTTTCCTTGTGTGTTCCTAGCCTGTGTTCCAGACCTCCTGCCGTTGCCCCTGACTACGATCCTTGCTGCCTGCCCCGACCTTCTGCTACGTCCGACCTTGCTTCTGTCTACTCCCTTGTACCGCGCCTATCTTCAGCAGTCAGAGAGGTTGAGCCGTTGCTAGTGGATACGACCTGGTCACTACCGCCGCAGCAAGACCATCCCGCTTTGCGGCGGGCTCTGGTGAAAACCAGTAGTGACTTAGAACCGATCCACTAGCACGGTCCACGCCAATCCCTCTCTGGCACAGAGGATCCACTACCTGCCAGCCGGCATCGTGACAGTAGATCCGGCCATGGATCCCGCTGAAGTTCCTCTGCCAGTTGTCGCCGACCTCACCACGGTGGTCGCCCAGCAGTCACAACAGATAGCGCAACAAGGCCAACAGCTGTCTCAACTGACCGTGATGCTACAGCAGCTACTACTACAGCTTCAGCAATCATCTCCTCCGCCAGCTCCTGCACCTCCTCCGCAGCGAGTGGCCGCTTCTGGTCTACGACTATCCTTGCCGGATAAATTTGATGGGGACTCTAAATTCTGCCGTGGCTTTCTTTCCCAATGTTCCCTGCACTTGGAGATGATGTCGGACCAGTTTCCTACTGAAAGGTCTAAGGTGGCTTTCGTAGTCAGCCTTCTGTCTGGAAAAGCTCTGTCATGGGCCACACCGCTCTGGGACCGCAATGACCCCGTCACTGCCTCTATACACTCCTTCTTCTCGGAAATTCGAAGTGTCTTTGAGGAACCTGCCCGAGCCTCTTCTGCTGAGACTGCCCTGTTGAACCTGGTCCAGGGTAATTCTTCCGTTGGCGAGTACGCCGTACAATTCCGTACTCTTGCTTCAGAATTATCCTGGAATAATGAGGCCCTCTGCGCGACCTTTAAAAAAGGCCTATCCAGCAACATTAAAGATGTTCTGGCCGCACGAGAAATCCCTGCTAACCTACATGAACTCATTCATCTAGCCACTCGCATTGACATGCGTTTTTCCGAAAGGCGTCAGGAGCTCCGCCAGGATATGGACTTTGTTCGCACGAGGCGTTTTTTCTCCCCGGCTCCTCTCTCCTCTGGTCCCCTGCAATCCGTTCCTGTGCCTCCCGCCGTGGAGGCTATGCAGGTCGACCGGTCTCGCCTGACACCTCAAGAGAGGACACGACGCCGCATGGAGAATCTCTGCCTGTACTGTGCCAGTACCGAACACTTCCTGAAGGATTGTCCTATTCGTCCTCCCCGCCTGGAAAGACGTACGCTGACTCCGCACAAAGGTGAGACAGTCCTTGATGTCTACTCTGCTTCTCCACGTCTTACTGTGCCTGTGCGGATATCTGCCTCTGCCTTCTCCTTCTCTACTATGGCCTTCTTGGATTCCGGATCTGCAGGAAATTTTATTTTGGCCTCTCTCGTCAACAGGTTCAACATCCCGGTGACCAGTGTCGCCAGACCCCTCTACATCAATTGTGTAAACAATGAAAGATTGGACTGTACCATACGTTTCCGCACGGAGCCCCTTCTAATGTGCATCGGACCTCATCACGAGAAGATTGAATTTTTGGTCCTCCCCAATTGCACTTCCGAAATTCTCCTTGGACTACCCTGGCTTCAACTCCATTCCCTAACCCTGGATTGGTCCACTGGGGAGATCAAGAGTTGGGGGCCCTCTTGTTTCAAGGACTGCCTAAAACCGGTTCCCAGTACCCCTTGCCGTGACTCTGTGGTTCCCCCTGTAACCGGTCTCCCTAAGGCCTATATGGACTTTGCGGATGTTTTTTGCAAAAAACAAGCTGAGACTCTACCTCCTCACAGGCCTTATGATTGCCCTATTGACCTCCTCCCGGGCACTACTCCACCCCGGGGCAGAATTTATCCTCTGTCCGCCCCAGAGACTCTTGCTATGTCTGAGTACATCCAGGAAAATTTAAAAAAGGGCTTTATCCGTAAATCCTCCTCTCCTGCCGGAGCCGGATTTTTCTTTGTGTCCAAAAAAGATGGCTCTCTACGTCCTTGCATTGACTACCGCGGTCTTAATAAAATCACGGTAAAGAACCGCTACCCCCTACCCCTCATCTCTGAACTCTTTGATCGCCTCCAAGGTGCCCACATCTTTACCAAACTGGACTTAAGAGGTGCTTATAATCTCATCCGCATCAGAGAGGGGGATGAATGGAAAACGGCATTTAACACTAGAGATGGACACTTTGAGTATCTGGTCATGCCCTTTGGCCTGTGCAACGCCCCTGCCGTCTTCCAAGACTTTGTTAATGAAATTTTTCGTGATCTCTTATACTCCTGTGTTGTTGTATATCTGGACGATATCCTGATTTTTTCTGCCAATCTAGAAGAACACCGCCAGCATGTCCGTATGGTTCTTCAGAGACTTCGTGACAATCAACTTTATGCCAAGATAGAGAAATGTCTGTTTGAATGCCAATCTCTTCCTTTCCTAGGATACTTGGTCTCTGGCCAGGGACTACAAATGGATCCAGACAAACTCTCTGCCGTCTTAGATTGGCCACGCCCCTCCGGACTCCGTGCTATCCAACGTTTTTTGGGGTTCGCCAATTATTACAGGCAATTTATTCCACATTTTTCTACCGGTGTGGCTCCTATCGTGGCTTTAACCAAAAAAAATGCCAATCCCAAGTCTTGGCCTCCTCAAGCGGAAGACGCCTTTAAACGGCTCAAGTCTGCCTTTTCTTCGGCTCCCGTGCTCTCCAGACCTGACCCATCTAAACCCTTCCTATTGGAGGTTGATGCCTCCTCTGTAGGAGCTGGAGCGGTCCTTCTACAAAAAAATTCTTCCGGGCATGCTGTTACTTGTGGTTTTTTTTCTAGGACCTTCTCTCCGGCGGAGAGGAACTACTCCATCGGGGATCGAGAGCTTCTAGCCATTAAATTAGCACTTGAGGAATGGAGGCATCTGCTGGAGGGATCAAGATTTCCAGTTATTATTTACACCGATCACAAGAACCTCTCCTATCTCCAGTCTGCCCAACGGCTGAATCCTCGCCAGGCCAGGTGGTCTCTGTTCTTTGCCCGATTTAATTTTGAAATTCACTTTCGGCCTGCCGATAAGAACATTAGGGCCGATGCTCTCTCTCGTTCCTCGGATGCTTCGGAAGTTGAACTCTCTCCGCAACACATCATTCCTCCTGACTGCCTGATTTCCACTTCTCCAGCCTCCATCAGGCAAACTCCTCCAGGAAAGACCTTCGTCTCTCCACACCAACGCCTCGGAATCCTCAAATGGGGTCACTCCTCCCATCTCGCAGGTCATGCAGGCATCAAGAAATCTGTGCAACTCATCTCTCGCTTCTATTGGTGGCCGACTCTGGAGACGGATGTCGTGGACTTTGTGCGAGCCTGCACTGTCTGTGCCCGGGATAAGACTCCTCGCCAGAAGCCCACTGGTTTTCTTCATCCTCTGCCTGTCCCCGAACAGCCTTGGTCTCTGATTGGTATGGATTTTATTACAGACTTACCCCCATCCCGTGGCAACACTGTTGTTTGGGTGGTCGTTGATCGATTCTCCAAAATGGCACATTTCATCCCTCTTCCTGGTCTTCCTTCAGCGCCTCAGTTGGCTAAACAATTTTTTGTACACATTTTTCGTCTTCACGGGTTGCCCACGCAGATCGTCTCGGATAGAGGCGCCCAATTCGTGTCAAAATTCTGGAGGGCTCTCTGTAAACAACTCAAGATTAAATTAAACTTTTCTTCTGCATATCATCCTCAATCCAATGGACAAGTAGAAAGAATTAACCAGGTCTTGGGTGATTATTTACGACATTTTGTTTCCTCCCGCCAGGATGATTGGGCAGATCTTCTACCATGGGCCGAATTCTCGTATAACTTCAGAGTCTCTGAATCTTCCTCCAAATCCCCATTTTTCGTGGTGTACGGCCGTCACCCTCTTCCTCCCCTCCCTACCCCCTTGCCCTCTGGTCTGCCCGCTGTGGATGAAATTTCTCGTGATCTTTCCACCATATGGAGAGAGACCCAAAATTCTCTCTTACAGGCTTCATCACGCATGAAGAAGTTTGCTGATAAGAAGAGCTCCTCCCATTTTTTCTCCTGGAGACAAGGTATGGCTCTCCGCTAAATATGTCCGCTTCCGTGTCCCTAGCTACAAGTTGGGACCACGCTATCTTGGTCCTTTCAAAATTTTGTGCCAGATTAATCCTGTCTCTTACAAACTTCTTCTTCCTCCTTCTCTTCGTATCCCTAATGCCTTTCACGTTTCTCTTCTTAAACCACTTATCATCAACCGTTTCTCTCCCAAACTTGTTTCCCCCACTCCTGTTTCCGGCTCCTCGGACATCTTCTCCGTCAAAGAGATTCTGGCATCCAAGAAGGTCAGAGGGAAAACTTTTTTTTTTTAGTTGATTGGGAGGGTTGTGGTCCAGAAGAGAGATCCTGGGAACCTGAGGACAATATTCTAGACAAAAGTCTGGTCCTCAGGTTCTCAGGCTCTAAGAAGAGGGGGAGACCCAAGGGGGGGGGTACTGTTACGCCGAGCGCTCCGGGTCCCCGCTCATCACCGGAGCGCTCGCTACACTCTCGTCACTGCAGCGCTCCGGTCAGATCCACTGACCCGGGGCGCTGCGATACCGCCTCCAGCCGGGATGCGATTCGCGATGCGGGTGGCGCCCGCTCGCGATGCGCACCCCGGCTCCCGTACCTGACTCGCTCTCCGTCGGTCCTGTCCCGGCGCGCGCGGCCCCGCTCCCTAGGGCGCGCGCGCGCCGGGTCTTTGCGATTTAAAGGGCCACTTCGCCGCTGATTGGCGCAGTGGTTCTAATTAGTGTGTTCACCTGTGCACTCCTTATTTATACCTCACTTCCCCTGCACTCCCTCGCCGGATCTTGTTGCCATTGTGCCAGTGAAAGCGTTTCCTTGTATGTTCCTAGCCTGTGTTCCAGACCTCCTGCCGTTGCCCCTGACTACGATCCTTGCTGCCTGCCCCGACCTTCTGCTACGTCCGACCTTGCTTCTGTCTACTCCCTTGTACCGCGCCTATCTTCAGCAGTCAGAGAGGTTGAGCCGTTGCTAGTGGATACGACCTGGTCACTACCGCCGCAGCAAGACCATCCCGCTTTGCGGCGGGCTCTGGTGAAAACCAGTAGTGACTTAGAACCGATCCACTAGCACGGTCCACGCCAATCCCTCTCTGGCACAGAGGATCCACTACCTGCCAGCCGGCATCGTGACAGCGTGCCCGCCCCGGGCAAGGGTGGTTGAGCTCCTCCTTCAGATGGAGTTCAGGGCGAGTGACATCTTTGCCCTGATTCACCCCTATGGTTCTTCTGAGTTCGACATCAGCTTTGTTCGGCCAGAGGGTCTTGAACTTTTCTGGTCGAATTACGAGATGGTGAAGAACGAGCCCGGCTGGCGGGATTTCGCTGTAAAAGCGATATCCCGGCAGAACCAAACCAAGAGAGTGACCGTTTTGACCCGTAACGAGTCGCTGTCTTGCTACGACATCATGACCTGGCTCGGTCGTTATGGGGATGTGACGGACATGCCCAAGAAAAATCTTGATGAGCACGGGATCTGGTCTGGGGCCTGGACGTTTTCCGTCAAACTTAGGCGTTCAGGGAGCACAGTTGCCCACATCCCATCGGCAGCCTTACTCGGACGTGACAGAATCCAAGTCTTCTACCAGGGGCAGCCTAAAGTCTGCCACAGGTGTGGTAGTCCTACCCATTTTAGCGCAGCCTGCACTGTGCAAGTTTGCGCTTTTTGTGGTGGGGCTGGTCATTTGGCTGCATCCTGTGGGCAGATCCGGTGTCATCTGTGTGTTGTCCTAGGACACCCTTTCAAGCGTTGCCCCAGCGCCTTTTCCCGTTTGGTGGCCGCTCCAGCTGGGGAGAGCTTTAGGGTTGCCCCGGCTGGGGAGGGTACGGGCATGGGTGAAGGAGCAAAAGGGTTAATGAAGAGCAAGAAGGGGCCTGCCAAACTAAGGCGAGAGGAAAACCGCAGAAGGAGCAGGGAGCTGGAGAGTTCTCAGGTGGCGGGGGTAGCTCCTGGCCCTGCTCCTGTCACTAGCCCAGATGTTGCTGAGACCCTGGGGGATGGTGTGTTGGATGAGGAGATTAGGAGGATTCGCGAAGAGGAAGGCAAAGAGGCTGATCTTTTCTGATTCCTCCCACTATAAAAGTGTGGATGAGGAGGGGAGGGAAAGGCCGAAAAAAGACAAGGGCAAAAAAGTTGTAAAGGGGAAGTCTCAGTCCTCTATTTCAGGTGCTAAAGGCCAGGTCCTAAAAGGAAGCTTACCTGCCCCCCTTCTGATTGACCTATCGAACAGGTACCTTGTCCTTGATACCATCTCCTCCCCCTCATTGGAGGGGGGTGGCGAGGATGGGGTGCCTGAGGGATTGGAGCCTCCAGGGGGAACTGGGTCCTGTCCTGTTGAGGCATCTTCCTCGGAGGGCAGGGCTAACTCAGGGCCAGATGGAGATGGGAGCCAGATGGATCAGTCTGAGTCAAAAAAGAGATCTAAAGAAAGTAAGAATGCTCCTTCTTCTTCAGGGGATGAGGCGGTGAAGAAGAAGGGCAAGAAAAAATAATGGGTAAGGCCGTCTAACTCAATTACCCAGGATGGCAGCACTCACCCCATTGACGCTGGCATCTATTAATTGTGCCAGTATAAAGTCTGATACGGCTAGATTCGCAGCCTTTGATTTTCTCGGCCGTGTTGAAGCCGACATTTTCTTTTTACAGGAGACCAGGTTGTCAGATCTAGCCTCTCTGGTGAAAGCCAGAAGAGAGTGGAGGCGCGGCCCCTCCCACTGGTCTCTTGTGGCTGAGCCGTATAGTGGGGTGGCGGTCCTTTTTACCGCTCCGGTCGAATGCAGACGGGTCATTGAGTTAGAAATGGGGAGGTGCCTGATCTTAGATGTCTTCATGAAGGGACAAGAGCTCCGGCTCATTAACATCTACACCCCACAAACAAAGTGGGGCCGTAAGGATCTCTTTATGAGGATTAAGCCCTTTCTTTTTACTAGCCGGCAAGTGATCTTTGGAGGGGACTTCAATAATGTCACGAGGTCCCAAGATAGGAGAGGTTCCAATGATCGGCTGGCTTATGACTGTGTGGCCCTTAGTAATATAGTCAGGGAAGCTCGCCTAGAGGATGCCCACATCCGGAGCCCCTCAGGCCACGCGGGTTTCACCTTTCATCGAGGTAGCAGCAGGTCTAGGATAGACAGGTTTTATTTAAAGGAGGAAGCCGTCTCTTCCGCAGTGTCCGTGGTTGAGGTGGAGTTCTCCGACCACTGTATGATTTTGTTTTCCCTGAATGTTTCAGAGACCCCCCGGATGGGAAAAGGTTATTGGAAGCTGAATTTGTCCCTCCTGGAGGAAACAGAGATAAGACAGTCCTTTGAGGATTTTCTTCAAAGTCAGGTACCTTTACTGGACTTTTGTAGTAGTAAGTCTGAGTGGTGGGAGATATTCAAGAAGCAGGTTGCGGGGTTCTTCCGCCAGCTCTCGAGCCTCAGGTCCCTAAACAGGTATCGCCTGTATCAGGGACTGAGGAGGAAACTCGAGCTTCTCGTCTCGACTGGAGGTAGCCGAGAGGATATCTCCAGAGTGAAGTCCTTGCTGATGAGGTGTCAGTACGATAGGCAAGCATCTTTGGTTTTTGAGAGGGATTACGGGAAGTACCGCTCGCCCGACCCTTACAGGAACTGCAAGATGTCAGTGAGTAGTAAAGTAGTCTCAGGACTGATTGATAGTACGGGATCTCTGAATCGGTCCAGATCAGGGATCCTGGAGGTCGTCAGATCCTTCTACTCGCACCTACAGACAGGAAGCTTCTGGCCAAGATACTGTTTAATCGGCTGGTGAAGTTTGCACCCCGGCTCATTTCGGGGGCTCAGCACTGCTCTGTTCCAGGCCGAAGCACCTTAAGTGCTGTCCTCAGTGTCAGGGAGGCAGTGGAGCGGAGTAGTGCGGGTCTCTGGAAGGGGTACTTACTTTTCCTTGGATCAGGCCAAAGCATTTGATCGAGTGAACCATGACTACCTCTGGTCCGTCCTCCTGAGATATGGCTTACCGTGTACTTTTGTTAATTGGCTTAAGATCTTGTATGCAGGGGCAGAGAGTTTCCCGCTGGTGAACGGGTGGTCTGGCCGCTCTTTGAGGTGGGGTCTGGAGTCCGTCAGGGTTGTCCTTTGAGCCCGCTCTTATATGTATTTGCGATCGATCCCTTCCTTAGGAGGGTGAGTTGCGGACCATTGGCGGGAGTCAGGATGATTCTGGCGGAGCCGGGTGTCGCCCAGAGAGTGGTGGCGTACGCTGATGATGTCACCATTTTCCTCTCCTCGAGAGAGGAGGCCGATGTGGTGATGTCGGAAGTGGACCGCTACTCGGAGGCATCCGGGTCTAAGATCAACCAGGATAAGTGTGAGAGTCTCTGGCTGGGAGGGGGAGACCCCACGTTTGATCTCCCGGACACCCTTCCAGGGCCCCAAGACTCAGCAAAAGTTTTGGGCATCACATTCGGCCAGGATGATTATCCCACCAAAAACTGGGATGGTAAGCTCCAGGATGCCACTCAGAGGGTGGACCAGTGGAAGGGTTGGTCTATGACCCTCAGGGAAAGGGTACACCTGATCAAATCGTACCTGCTCCCCTTGTTTATCTATCTGGGCAGCGTATGTATTTTACCAGAGGCTTACTACACTAGGGTCTACAGCCTGTTTTTCCAACTGTTATGGGGGAACAGGTTGAACCTAGTCAAGAGGGAGGTTACGTACCGCACGAGGAGACTAGGGGGTTTATCTATGGTAAACCCTGTGGTGTTCTTAACGAACACCTTCTTGAAAGCCAACATTGCAAACCTCTGGTCAGAGAGGGCTCCTCCGTGGGTACTCTCCTGCAGGGAATGGTTTCGGCCTTTCTTCCAGGAATGGGAGACAGGAGGGCAAGTGAAGGACCTCCGTACACCACATGGATATCTTCCGGCTTACGCTACCCCGACTCTGAAGGCGATACGTCGGTGGGGTCTGGGAGTGTGGGAGATCAGGACCCAGTCAAGGCAGTTCCTTGACAAACGGGTTCTGTTGACCCACTTCCAGAAGCCTCTGGCGCTCAGGGACTGCCCAGGTCGGGATCTGACGGTGGGATTGCATCTTTTAAATATGAAAAGGATCCCCCAGAAGTTTTGGGACTTGGCCTGGCGCTGCTTTCAGGGGAAGCTATATGTGAGGGACAACCTGAAGTACAGGAACTCTGATGACCGGGGATGTCCCCGAGAAGAGTACGGGGACACGCTGGAAAGCATGGACCACTTCCTGCTTCATTGTCCCTTTAATATAGGGGTTTACAACAGGGTGGGTGCTTCCATCGGCTGGAGTCAACTTGCCGGCCTTTCCTATCCGGAGTGGGCTTATGGGGCATTCAGGAACCTGGGTGGCCGTGATCGGGGCACTTTATTCTTAGTTAGCTTAGTGGTTAGGTACTACACGTGGAATGCACGGTGCTTAGTATCGACCCAACAGAAAGTCCTCTCCGAGGTGGAGGTATGTAGGAACATCACTGGTGACCTCGGGAAGATCAGGTCTTTGGAGTATGGCAGTCTTGGTACCAGTAGGGCTTCTCTCCTGTGGAGAGGGTTTTCTTTTGATGTACCTTAATTTTGGTTAGGGACAGTATATAGATGTTAGGGTGAGTATAGGGTCAGTTTTATGAAGGGATAGCGATAGGGTTAGAAGTAAGGTTCATAGGGTAAGCATTTTGAAACTTAGTTTTATCAGGATTGCCATCCTTCTTCCTGGTGGTGGGCTATGCATGTCACTCTAGCTTTTTGTTTTGTTTTCTGTAATTTGAATGTAAAGGGCTTGCAGGCAACCAATCTTGGGCCTGGTGGGGGTTTGAAGTACTGTATTACTTTGTTTTTCATATTATTTCTGTGGTTGTAGTGAATTAGTACATTGTTGAGTTAGTTAATAATAGTGGGGGGGGGGATTAATTTTAAGTTGGGTGGGGGTTGTTGGGGGGAGGGGGTGATGCTTTGGGTCTGACTTGGGTCAGTTTATGGACAATGACTGTTTCAGTAAAAAAAAAATAAAAAAACACTGTGATACACGAACTCTGACCATGTCCAGTGGGAGTGGTGTGGGTGATGGGAGAGTTCATAGTGTAGGTTATTTTTCTTTAGGTTTTATTCTTGTTTACATGTATTTCATAAGTATAAATAGTTTTATGTATTTTTGTATAGTGTTATACCTCATTGTTGGGTAAAGGCAGTCGGACCAGCTTTTAGTTGATATTATTGTGTTTATTTTTTCCCCCTTATGGTAATGTATCCATGCATGTGTGTGTTACTATAGTTTAAAGAGAAGGGAAAGGAGAAAGGGGAAAAAATAAATAAATAAATGAAATTTCCAAGTTGGAATTATTTTTAGTTATGGCAATAAGCCCTCTTTTTATTATAATTTTTTTTATTTTTTTTTACTTTATTTTATTTTTTTATTTTTTTCGTTGTTATGATCTAATATGTATTGTGAGTATTGGTTGTTGTCTGTGTGTAAAATTAATGGTATTTCCAAGATGGAATTATTTTATTTATTTCCTTATTATTTTTATGGCAGTTAGCCCTATTTATTTTTGTTTAATGCATTTTGTGTATGGTATGTGGGGATAAGTTTCCTATTCGGATGTTTTCAGTTAAAACTTAATTAAGGAAAGCTATATTTATGTTTTGTTGGTAATTAATGTGTGTGTGTATGTGTGTTTGGAAGGATAATAGGTAAGAATTAGTAGTATCAGGCATTATTTGGTAGTTGAGTTAAGCTGGGCTGGTTGGTTAGGTAGGTCCTTTTATTCTGTAACAAAGAGTTTATATTTGTTACTTTTTCATCCTTATGTTTCAGCTGATTAAGCATTGTATTTGTGTTTTGTAAAAGTTTTATATTTTTCTAATAAAAAGAGTTCCAGCTGTAGCAAAACTCCCAGCATGCCAGGACAGTCAATGGCTATGCCGATGTGCTGGCCCCTGTATTCTCTGTGCAGTGATGACAACAGGGTGCCGCAACCGAGATCACGGGGGTCCTTTGGAGAGGGGATAAGATGTCTTGGTGCGTAGTACCCCTTTAAGAGGGAAAAACATGATATATATTTAACCCCAAACCAAATGTACCTTATTTTTATTTTCTACCTAATGTACATAAAGACCGAAAAAAAAAACACCTGGTCGTCCGATAGTTGCCAGATGTTTATCTGAATATATAGACCATCAGTTACAGAAATGTGCGGTGTCTTTACCAGCATACCTCAGAGATAAATGGGCGTTTATTAACCCTATTGAAAGATATCATACGGGAAGAGGACTATATGTGGGCAACGCTAGATATTGCTTCATTATATAGTAACATCCCACATGACAGAGGAGTGGAAGCTGTGTGATCTTTTTTAGTGGAAGATCCCTTGATGCCCATACATCAGAGGAACTTCATTTTGGAGGCCATTAAAGGAGTAGTGCAGTGTTGAAAAACATCCCCTATCCCAAGGATAGGGGATACATTTCAGATTGTGGGGTGTCCGACTGCTGGGGGGCCCCGTGATCTCCTGTACGGGGCCCTGGCTCGCTGGCCAGATAGCGCGTGTTGACTAGTGTTGAGCAGCATAGGCCATATTCGAATTCGCGATATTTCGCGTATATATGGACAAATATTCGTCATATATTCGCTAAATTCGCATATTCGTAATATTCGCGTAATATTTTTGCATATGCGAAAATTTGCATAAATGAAAATGTGCATAAGCAAATTTTCCCATATGCGAAAATTCATACGCCAGTCTCACACAGTAGTATTAGAGCCTTCTTTACACCACACAAGCTGGAAGCAGAGAGGGATGATCACTGTGATGTGTATTGTGAAAAAAAAAAAAACAATATTCGTAATTTCGAATATATAGTGCTATATTGGCGAATATTCGCGAATTCGCGCATTGCGAATATTTGCGAGCAACACTAGTGTTGACCACCAGACGAAGGGGCAGCCGACACGCCCCCTCAAAAAAAGCGCTATGGCAGAGCCAGAGATATCCAAAGGCAGCGCTGCATCAGTCCCCCCAAAAAATGTGAGTTCCTGGATTTAAATATCTATATTCAGGATGGCTGTTCGCATACTGCCAACTATTTTAAGGAGGTGGACGCAAACAGATACCTCGACTTTAACAGTTGCCATCTTAAATAATGGAAGAAGAACATTCCATTAGGTCAAATGAAAAGAATCCGAAGGAATTGTTCTTCCACACAAAAATACCTACAACAACTAGAGAACCTGGAGGATCGTTTTAAACAAAAAGGGTATCCCAAACCCCTTATACAAGGAGCACGCCAGAGAGTGGACGAATTAGAACAAAGTGCTTGCTTGAAAAATAATAAACAGGGTAATGCAGAGGGGGGTTATAATGATGAATTTGATTCTGTTTTTCTAACTAGGTATTACACTTCACACACCAATATTTTTTTATTATTTTTTTTATTTTTTTTTGTATAGGTAATATCACCAGCTCATATTATTGTGTCATGATTACTGGCACCATATGTAGTCCCCCAGTTATTCTTCTTTAGATGTTTTCCGTGTCCTGTGCAGTATCTCTCCCAGAAGTCCACTTGATGGCCCCCGTGGTGGTCTACACCCCGAAGTCATCAATTTTTACTCTAAGAGAGAGTGTGCAGCTGTTTCTGGAGACGGTCAACAATAACCTCTGCATGGTGGAATAATAGGTCACGATGTTTATCAGGATCAGTAGAAGCATCACCCACTCGATGATTATGATGGGGATTTCACGGATCTCGTCCCAGTCTTCATCATTATGGAATAATTCCTTTAATGTTTCATATCCAAAATAGAAAACTACACAGACAAAAGTCAGGCCACAGCAGGTGCATCTACTATGGTGGATGACTTTTTTTGCTCCTGGTAATTTATACATCTGGATGGACTGCCCAAGGTAGTATAAGGCTTCACATGTAATGGAAATTATCGTGCTGACAAAGTGTATCCTGGGATATTCTTCGGGGGACAATACATGCATAACAGCTGTGGAAAAACAGGAGGCCCACACAATGGCCAGCAGGATCCTCTGGATCAGGACCTGATGACCCCTGAACTCTTCAGTATGCATAACCATATACTTATAAATAAGAAAGGTTAGTACCAAAGTGCCAATGGACGTCCCTATGAATCCAATTCTGAATAATATGCTTTCGGGAAAGACATTTCCCACGTCACTGTGAAGGAAAAGAAACCAATGTTATTATGGATATTTCCTCACTCCCAACCCATGAAATAAGAATCATGTGCTTGTTTATCTTACCTGATGCTCATCAGTGGCGAGGCTGCATGGCCGAGGACGACCGTCATGATGTAGCTGGTGGCAAGCCAGGCCGCACACCAAAACGCCAACAGGAGGGGGACGAACCCCAGTCCTTTTAGCTCCATTTCAGACAAGTAGAAAAAGAAGACGCTAATCTCACTATTCTCACTAATCGCACTGGAACAGACTGAAGGCTCGGGCGGCTGTCAGTGGGATGTCAGGCCTCCAGCTGTCTATGACATCACATGTGACATGTCAGAATGACTGCTTGTTTCTTTGAGCTGCCATGATTTAGTATCTGCTATAGACAGAACCTGATGTTTTTACTATGGACCTTACAGACCTCAGAACCCAAGTAATTAGTGCAGGGGCTCCATTTTGATCATCTCATATTTCACATTATTTGAGTTCCAGGGCTCAGATACATTTGCACCCTCTATAGCAGTGGTCTTCAAGCTGTGAACCCCCAACCGCTGCAGAACCACAACTCCCAGCATGCCCAGACAGCAACTTTGCATAAGGAAATAGTCTAATTAAACTTTTCTTATATATAGAATCCCTGAAATCTCCAATCTCTCCTTTTATTGCTTTATGATCTGTGTTACTTATTTGTAAAAAACAATGTTTGTGATTGTCTTCCCCCCACACACTTATGGGCTATCTCTTCAAACGACTTTATTTGACCTAAAGCGTATAATTGATTTACATAAATAAGCCCCTTTTCATCCAAAAGAGTGAATCTTTAATTTTAAGGAACTCTTTAAGTGCTTTATTCGACCATAATGAAGTAAAGTCAAAACTCCATGTGATTTAAAAAATAAATTTAAGTTCCCCCCATACTTAATTATCTAGATATGCATGGGTGTAGTGAGTATCCCAGCTTCCAAAATCTCAAAAATATCCTTCATTTTTCAGAGGCTTTTTCAAAAATGAAAGAAGCGATCTGATTGGTTGCTATGGGCAACTCAGAAACTTTTCCTCTGGGCAGGTTTTGATAAATCTCCCTCTATGGGGGAGATTCATTAAGACCAGTGTAGAGGAAGAGTTGTGCAGTTGCCCATAGCAACCAGATTGCTTCTTTCATTTTTCACAATGCCTTTGCAAAATGAAAGAAGCGATCTGATTGGTTGCTATGGGCAACTCAGCATATTTTCCTGGAAAAGTTTCTGAGTTGCCCATAGCAACCAATCAGATTACTTCCTTCATTTTTCAGAGACTTTTTCAAAAATGAAAGAAGCGATCTGATTGGTTGCTATGGGCAACTCAGCAGCTTTCCCCATAGACCACAATGGGCCTACTGGTTTCAATGGGCAAAAAATCAGAGTTAATGCACTAGACACAGTTCTCTATACCATTAACCCCTTCCCGACCTATGACATACCTGTACGTCATGGGTGGCAAGGTGTTCCCGACCCATGACATACAGGTACGTCATGAACATTTTTGCCGCTACTCGCGGCATCCCGCAGCGCCCGGTAAGATGGTGGCTATCACTGATAGCCAGCCATCTTACCATGCGACCACGGGGGGTTTCATCCCCCCCCCCCCCCCCCCCAGCGATCGCTGCTATCAGCTGGTCAACTCTGACTAGCTAATAGCAGCGTTTCGCTATCAGAATATTTAGCAGCGCGGTGTGTAAGTCCCGATCACGGGGATCGGGACACACACCGCTCTGCTAAGTGTCCCTTACCCATCCCCCGGCATCACTTACCCGACCATGCGGTGTCCCGAGTGGTCCCGTTGCGAGCGACGTCCTCCAGGCGGTCCCGGCGGCGCTGCGTCCCGGCGGCGCAGGTTGACCGCCAGATGAAGGGGCAGCCGACACGCCCCCTCAAAAAAAGCGCTATAGCAGAGCCAGAAATTGCCAAAGGCAGCGCTGCATCAGTCCCCCAAAAAATGTGAGTTCCTGGATTTAAATATCTATATTCAGGATGGCTGTTCGCATACTGCCAACTATTTTAAGGAGGTGAATGCAAACAGATACCTCGACTTTAACAGTTGCCATCTTAAATAATGGAAGAAGAACATTCCATTCGGTCAAATGAAAAGAATCCGAAGGAATTGTTCTTCCACACAAAAATACCTACAACAACTAGAGAACCTGGAGGATCGTTTTAAACAAAAAGGGTATCCCAAACCCCTTATACAAGGAGCACGCCAGAGAGTGGACGAATTAGAACAAAGTGCTTGCTTGAAAAATAATAAACAGGGTAATGCAGAGGGGGGTTATAATGATGAATTTGATTCTGTTTTTCTAACTAGGTATTACACTTCACACACCAATATTTTTTTATAATTTTTTTTTTTTTTTTTTTTGTATAGGTAATATCACCAGCTCATATTATTGTGTCATGATTACTGGCACCATATGTAGTCCCCCAGTTATTCTTCTTTAGATGTTTTCCGTGTCCTGTGCAGTATCTCTCCCAGAAGTCCACTTGATGGCCCCCGTGGTGGTCTACACCCCGAAGTCATCAATTTTTACTCTAAGAGAGAGTGTGCAGCTGTTTCTGGAGACGGTCAACAATAACCTCTGCATGGTGGAATAATAGGTCACGATGTTTATCAGGATCAGTAGAAGCATCACCCACTCGATGATTATGATGGGGATTTCACGGATCTCGTCCCAGTCTTCATCATTATGGAATAATTCCTTTAATGTTTCATATCCAAAATAGAAAACTACACAGACAAAAGTCAGGCCACAGCAGGTGCATCTACTATGGTGGATGACTTTTTTTGCTCCTGGTAATTTATACATCTGGATGGACTGCCCAAGGTAGTATAAGGCTTCACATGTAATGGAAATTATCGTGCTGACAAAGTGTATCCTGGGATATTCTTCGGGGGACAATACATGCATAACAGCTGTGGAAAAACAGGAGGCCCACACAATGGCCAGCAGGATCCTCTGGATCAGGACCTGATGACCCCTGAACTCTTCAGTATGCATAACCATATACTTATAAATAAGAAAGGTTAGTACCAAAGTGCCAATGGACGTCCCTATAAATCCAATTCTGAATAATATGCTTTCGGGAAAGACATTTCCCACGTCACTGTGAAGGAAAAGAAACCAATGTTATTATGGATATTTCCTCACTCCCAACCCATGAAATAAGAATCATTTGCTTGTTTATCTTACCTGATGCTCATCAGTGGCGAGGCTGCATGGCCGAGGACGACCGTCATGATGTAGCTGGTGGCAAGCCAGGCCGCACACCAAAACGCCAACAGGAGGGGGACGAACCCCAGTCCTTTTAGCTCCATTTCAGACAAGTAGAAAAAGAAGACGCTAATCTCACTATTCTCACTAATCGCACTGGAACAGACTGAAGGCTCGGGCGGCTGTCAGTGGGATGTCAGGCCTCCAGCTGTCTATGACATCACATGTGACATGTCAGAATGACTGCTTGTTTCTTTGAGCTGCCATGATTTAGTATCTGCTATAGACAGAACCTGATGTTTTTACTATGGACCTTACAGACCTCAGAACCCAAGTAATTAGTGCAGGGGCTCCATTTTGATCATCTCATATTTCACATTATTTGAGTTCCAGGGCTCAGATACATTTGCACCCTCTATAGCAGTGGTCTTCAAGCTGTGAACCCCCAACCGCTGCAGAACCACAACTCCCAGCATGCCCAGACAGCAACTTTGCATAAGGAAATAGTCTAATTAAACTTTTCTTATATATAGAATCCCTGAAATCTCCAATCTCTCCTTTTATTGCTTTATGATCTGTGTTACTTATTTGTAAAAAACAATGTTTGTGATTGTCTTCCCCCCACACACTTATGGGCTATCTCTTCAAACGACTTTATTTGACCTAAAGCGTATAATTGATTTACATAAATAAGCCCCTTTTCATCCAAAAGAGTGAATCTTTAATTTTAAGGAACTCTTTAAGTGCTTTATTCGACCATAATGAAGTAAAGTCAAAACTCCATGTGATTTAAAAAATAAATTTAAGTTCCCCCCATACTTAATTATCTAGATATGCATGGGTGTAGTGAGTATCCCAGCTTCCAAAATCTCAAAAATATCCTTCATTTTTCAGAGGCTTTTTCAAAAATGAAAGAAGCGATCTGATTGGTTGCTATGGGCAACTCAGAAACTTTTCCTCTGGGCAGGTTTTGATAAATCTCCCTCTATGGGGGAGATTCATTAAGACCAGTGTAGAGGAAGAGTTGTGCAGTTGCCCATAGCAACCAGATTGCTTCTTTCATTTTTCACAATGCCTTTGCAAAATGAAAGAAGCGATCTGATTGGTTGCTATGGGCAACTCAGCATATTTTCCTGGAAAAGTTTCTGAGTTGCCCATAGCAACCAATCAGATTACTTCCTTCATTTTTCAGAGACTTTTTCAAAAATGAAAGAAGCGATCTGATTGGTTGCTATGGGCAACTCAGCAGCTTTCCCCATAGACCACAATGGGCCTACTGGTTTCAATGGGCAAAAAATCAGAGTTAATGCACTAGACACAGTTCTCTATACCATTAACCCCTTCCCGACCTATGACATACCTGTACGTCATGGGTGGCAAGGTGTTCCCGACCCATGACATACAGGTACGTCATGAACATTTTTGCCGCTACTCGCGGCATCCCGCAGCGCCCGGTAAGATGGTGGCTATCACTGATAGCCAGCCATCTTACCATGCGACCACGGGGGGTTTCATCCCCCACCCCCCCCCCCAGCGATCGCTGCTATCAGCTGGTCAACTCTGACTAGCTAATAGCAGCGTTTCGCTATCAGAATATTTAGCAGCGCGGTGTGTAAGTCCCGATCACGGGGATCGGGACACACACCGCTCTGCTAAGTGTCCCTTACCCATCCCCCGGCATCACTTACCCGACCATGCGGTGTCCCGAGTGGTCCCGTTGCGAGCGACGTCCTCCAGGCGGTCCCGGCGGCGCTGCGTCCCGGCGGCGCAGGTTGACCGCCAGATGAAGGGGCAGCCGACACGCCCCCTCAAAAAAAGCGCTATAGCAGAGCCAGAAATTGCCAAAGGCAGCGCTGCATCAGTCCCCCAAAAAATGTGAGTTCCTGGATTTAAATATCTATATTCAGGATGGCTGTTCGCATACTGCCAACTATTTTAAGGAGGTGAATGCAAACAGATACCTCGACTTTAACAGTTGCCATCTTAAATAATGGAAGAAGAACATTCCATTCGGTCAAATGAAAAGAATCCGAAGGAATTGTTCTTCCACACAAAAATACCTACAACAACTAGAGAACCTGGAGGATCGTTTTAAACAAAAAGGGTATCCCAAACCCCTTATACAAGGAGCACGCCAGAGAGTGGACGAATTAGAACAAAGTGCTTGCTTGAAAAATAATAAACAGGGTAATGCAGAGGGGGGTTATAATGATGAATTTGATTCTGTTTTTCTAACTAGGTATTACACTTCACACACCAATATTTTTTAATAATTTTTTTTTTTTTTTTTTTTGTATAGGTAATATCACCAGCTCATATTATTGTGTCATGATTACTGGCACCATATGTAGTCCCCCAGTTATTCTTCTTTAGATGTTTTCCGTGTCCTGTGCAGTATCTCTCCCAGAAGTCCACTTGATGGCCCCCGTGGTGGTCTACACCCCGAAGTCATCAATTTTTACTCTAAGAGAGAGTGTGCAGCTGTTTCTGGAGACGGTCAACAATAACCTCTGCATGGTGGAATAATAGGTCACGATGTTTATCAGGATCAGTAGAAGCATCACCCACTCGATGATTATGATGGGGATTTCACGGATCTCGTCCCAGTCTTCATCATTATGGAATAATTCCTTTAATGTTTCATATCCAAAATAGAAAACTACACAGACAAAAGTCAGGCCACAGCAGGTGCATCTACTATGGTGGATGACTTTTTTTGCTCCTGGTAATTTATACATCTGGATGGACTGCCCAAGGTAGTATAAGGCTTCACATGTAATGGAAATTATCGTGCTGACAAAGTGTATCCTGGGATATTCTTCGGGGGACAATACATGCATAACAGCTGTGGAAAAACAGGAGGCCCACACAATGGCCAGCAGGATCCTCTGGATCAGGACCTGATGACCCCTGAACTCTTCAGTATGCATAACCATATACTTATAAATAAGAAAGGTTAGTACCAAAGTGCCAATGGACGTCCCTATAAATCCAATTCTGAATAATATGCTTTCGGGAAAGACATTTCCCACGTCACTGTGAAGGAAAAGAAACCAATGTTATTATGGATATTTCCTCACTCCCAACCCATGAAATAAGAATCATTTGCTTGTTTATCTTACCTGATGCTCATCAGTGGCGAGGCTGCATGGCCGAGGACGACCGTCATGATGTAGCTGGTGGCAAGCCAGGCCGCACACCAAAACGCCAACAGGAGGGGGACGAACCCCAGTCCTTTTAGCTCCATTTCAGACAAGTAGAAAAAGAAGACGCTAATCTCACTATTCTCACTAATCGCACTGGAACAGACTGAAGGCTCGGGCGGCTGTCAGTGGGATGTCAGGCCTCCAGCTGTCTATGACATCACATGTGACATGTCAGAATGACTGCTTGTTTCTTTGAGCTGCCATGATTTAGTATCTGCTATAGACAGAACCTGATGTTTTTACTATGGACCTTACAGACCTCAGAACCCAAGTAATTAGTGCAGGGGCTCCATTTTGATCATCTCATATTTCACATTATTTGAGTTCCAGGGCTCAGATACATTTGCACCCTCTATAGCAGTGGTCTTCAAGCTGTGAACCCCCAACCGCTGCAGAACCACAACTCCCAGCATGCCCAGACAGCAACTTTGCATAAGGAAATAGTCTAATTAAACTTTTCTTATATATAGAATCCCTGAAATCTCCAATCTCTCCTTTTATTGCTTTATGATCTGTGTTACTTATTTGTAAAAAACAATGTTTGTGATTGTCTTCCCCCCACACACTTATGGGCTATCTCTTCAAACGACTTTATTTGACCTAAAGCGTATAATTGATTTACATAAATAAGCCCCTTTTCATCCAAAAGAGTGAATCTTTAATTTTAAGGAACTCTTTAAGTGCTTTATTCGACCATAATGAAGTAAAGTCAAAACTCCATGTGATTTAAAAAATAAATTTAAGTTCCCCCCATACTTAATTATCTAGATATGCATGGGTGTAGTGAGTATCCCAGCTTCCAAAATCTCAAAAATATCCTTCATTTTTCAGAGGCTTTTTCAAAAATGAAAGAAGCGATCTGATTGGTTGCTATGGGCAACTCAGAAACTTTTCCTCTGGGCAGGTTTTGATAAATCTCCCTCTATGGGGGAGATTCATTAAGACCAGTGTAGAGGAAGAGTTGTGCAGTTGCCCATAGCAACCAGATTGCTTCTTTCATTTTTCACAATGCCTTTGCAAAATGAAAGAAGCGATCTGATTGGTTGCTATGGGCAACTCAGCATATTTTCCTGGAAAAGTTTCTGAGTTGCCCATAGCAACCAATCAGATTACTTCCTTCATTTTTCAGAGACTTTTTCAAAAATGAAAGAAGCGATCTGATTGGTTGCTATGGGCAACTCAGCAGCTTTCCCCATAGACCACAATGGGCCTACTGGTTTCAATGGGCAAAAAATCAGAGTTAATGCACTAGACACAGTTCTCTATACCATTAACCCCTTCCCGACCTATGACATACCTGTACGTCATGGGTGGCAAGGTGTTCCCGACCCATGACATACAGGTACGTCATGAACATTTTTGCCGCTACTCGCGGCATCCCGCAGCGCCCGGTAAGATGGTGGCTATCACTGATAGCCAGCCATCTTACCATGCGACCACGGGGGGTTTCATCCCCCACCCCCCCCCCCCAGCGATCGCTGCTATCAGCTGGTCAACTCTGACTAGCTAATAGCAGCGTTTCGCTATCAGAATATTTAGCAGCGCGGTGTGTAAGTCCCGATCACGGGGATCGGGACACACACCGCTCTGCTAAGTGTCCCTTACCCATCCCCCGGCATCACTTACCCGACCATGCGGTGTCCCGAGTGGTCCCGTTGCGAGCGACGTCCTCCAGGCGGTCCCGGCGGCGCTGCGTCCCGGCGGCGCAGGTTGACCGCCAGATGAAGGGGCAGCCGACACGCCCCCTCAAAAAAAGCGCTATAGCAGAGCCAGAAATTGCCAAAGGCAGCGCTGCATCAGTCCCCCAAAAAATGTGAGTTCCTGGATTTAAATATCTATATTCAGGATGGCTGTTCGCATACTGCCAACTATTTTAAGGAGGTGAATGCAAACAGATACCTCGACTTTAACAGTTGCCATCTTAAATAATGGAAGAAGAACATTCCATTCGGTCAAATGAAAAGAATCCGAAGGAATTGTTCTTCCACACAAAAATACCTACAACAACTAGAGAACCTGGAGGATCGTTTTAAACAAAAAGGGTATCCCAAACCCCTTATACAAGGAGCACGCCAGAGAGTGGACGAATTAGAACAAAGTGCTTGCTTGAAAAATAATAAACAGGGTAATGCAGAGGGGGGTTATAATGATGAATTTGATTCTGTTTTTCTAACTAGGTATTACACTTCACACACCAATATTTTTTTATAATTTTTTTTTTTTTTTTTTTTGTATAGGTAATATCACCAGCTCATATTATTGTGTCATGATTACTGGCACCATATGTAGTCCCCCAGTTATTCTTCTTTAGATGTTTTCCGTGTCCTGTGCAGTATCTCTCCCAGAAGTCCACTTGATGGCCCCCGTGGTGGTCTACACCCCGAAGTCATCAATTTTTACTCTAAGAGAGAGTGTGCAGCTGTTTCTGGAGACGGTCAACAATAACCTCTGCATGGTGGAATAATAGGTCACGATGTTTATCAGGATCAGTAGAAGCATCACCCACTCGATGATTATGATGGGGATTTCACGGATCTCGTCCCAGTCTTCATCATTATGGAATAATTCCTTTAATGTTTCATATCCAAAATAGAAAACTACACAGACAAAAGTCAGGCCACAGCAGGTGCATCTACTATGGTGGATGACTTTTTTTGCTCCTGGTAATTTATACATCTGGATGGACTGCCCAAGGTAGTATAAGGCTTCACATGTAATGGAAATTATCGTGCTGACAAAGTGTATCCTGGGATATTCTTCGGGGGACAATACATGCATAACAGCTGTGGAAAAACAGGAGGCCCACACAATGGCCAGCAGGATCCTCTGGATCAGGACCTGATGACCCCTGAACTCTTCAGTATGCATAACCATATACTTATAAATAAGAAAGGTTAGTACCAAAGTGCCAATGGACGTCCCTATAAATCCAATTCTGAATAATATGCTTTCGGGAAAGACATTTCCCACGTCACTGTGAAGGAAAAGAAACCAATGTTATTATGGATATTTCCTCACTCCCAACCCATGAAATAAGAATCATTTGCTTGTTTATCTTACCTGATGCTCATCAGTGGCGAGGCTGCATGGCCGAGGACGACCGTCATGATGTAGCTGGTGGCAAGCCAGGCCGCACACCAAAACGCCAACAGGAGGGGGACGAACCCCAGTCCTTTTAGCTCCATTTCAGACAAGTAGAAAAAGAAGACGCTAATCTCACTATTCTCACTAATCGCACTGGAACAGACTGAAGGCTCGGGCGGCTGTCAGTGGGATGTCAGGCCTCCAGCTGTCTATGACATCACATGTGACATGTCAGAATGACTGCTTGTTTCTTTGAGCTGCCATGATTTAGTATCTGCTATAGACAGAACCTGATGTTTTTACTATGGACCTTACAGACCTCAGAACCCAAGTAATTAGTGCAGGGGCTCCATTTTGATCATCTCATATTTCACATTATTTGAGTTCCAGGGCTCAGATACATTTGCACCCTCTATAGCAGTGGTCTTCAAGCTGTGAACCCCCAACCGCTGCAGAACCACAACTCCCAGCATGCCCAGACAGCAACTTTGCATAAGGAAATAGTCTAATTAAACTTTTCTTATATATAGAATCCCTGAAATCTCCAATCTCTCCTTTTATTGCTTTATGATCTGTGTTACTTATTTGTAAAAAACAATGTTTGTGATTGTCTTCCCCCCACACACTTATGGGCTATCTCTTCAAACGACTTTATTTGACCTAAAGCGTATAATTGATTTACATAAATAAGCCCCTTTTCATCCAAAAGAGTGAATCTTTAATTTTAAGGAACTCTTTAAGTGCTTTATTCGACCATAATGAAGTAAAGTCAAAACTCCATGTGATTTAAAAAATAAATTTAAGTTCCCCCCATACTTAATTATCTAGATATGCATGGGTGTAGTGAGTATCCCAGCTTCCAAAATCTCAAAAATATCCTTCATTTTTCAGAGGCTTTTTCAAAAATGAAAGAAGCGATCTGATTGGTTGCTATGGGCAACTCAGAAACTTTTCCTCTGGGCAGGTTTTGATAAATCTCCCTCTATGGGGGAGATTCATTAAGACCAGTGTAGAGGAAGAGTTGTGCAGTTGCCCATAGCAACCAGATTGCTTCTTTCATTTTTCACAATGCCTTTGCAAAATGAAAGAAGCGATCTGATTGGTTGCTATGGGCAACTCAGCATATTTTCCTGGAAAAGTTTCTGAGTTGCCCATAGCAACCAATCAGATTACTTCCTTCATTTTTCAGAGACTTTTTCAAAAATGAAAGAAGCGATCTGATTGGTTGCTATGGGCAACTCAGCAGCTTTCCCCATAGACCACAATGGGCCTACTGGTTTCAATGGGCAAAAAATCAGAGTTAATGCACTAGACACAGTTCTCTATACCATTAACCCCTTCCCGACCTATGACATACCTGTACGTCATGGGTGGCAAGGTGTTCCCGACCCATGACATACAGGTACGTCATGAACATTTTTGCCGCTACTCGCGGCATCCCGCAGCGCCCGGTAAGATGGTGGCTATCACTGATAGCCAGCCATCTTACCATGCGACCACGGGGGGTTTCATCCCCCACCCCCCCCCCCCCAGCGATCGCTGCTATCAGCTGGTCAACTCTGACTAGCTAATAGCAGCGTTTCGCTATCAGAATATTTAGCAGCGCGGTGTGTAAGTCCCGATCACGGGGATCGGGACACACACCGCTCTGCTAAGTGTCCCTTACCCATCCCCCGGCATCACTTACCCGACCATGCGGTGTCCCGAGTGGTCCCGTTGCGAGCGACGTCCTCCAGGCGGTCCCGGCGGCGCTGCGTCCCGGCGGCGCAGGTTGACCGCCAGATGAAGGGGCAGCCGACACGCCCCCTCAAAAAAAGCGCTATAGCAGAGCCAGAAATTGCCAAAGGCAGCGCTGCATCAGTCCCCCAAAAAATGTGAGTTCCTGGATTTAAATATCTATATTCAGGATGGCTGTTCGCATACTGCCAACTATTTTAAGGAGGTGAATGCAAACAGATACCTCGACTTTAACAGTTGCCATCTTAAATAATGGAAGAAGAACATTCCATTCGGTCAAATGAAAAGAATCCGAAGGAATTGTTCTTCCACACAAAAATACCTACAACAACTAGAGAACCTGGAGGATCGTTTTAAACAAAAAGGGTATCCCAAACCCCTTATACAAGGAGCACGCCAGAGAGTGGACGAATTAGAACAAAGTGCTTGCTTGAAAAATAATAAACAGGGTAATGCAGAGGGGGGTTATAATGATGAATTTGATTCTGTTTTTCTAACTAGGTATTACACTTCACACACCAATATTTTTTTATAATTTTTTTTTTTTTTTTTTTGTATAGGTAATATCACCAGCTCATATTATTGTGTCATGATTACTGGCACCATATGTAGTCCCCCAGTTATTCTTCTTTAGATGTTTTCCGTGTCCTGTGCAGTATCTCTCCCAGAAGTCCACTTGATGGCCCCCGTGGTGGTCTACACCCCGAAGTCATCAATTTTTACTCTAAGAGAGAGTGTGCAGCTGTTTCTGGAGACGGTCAACAATAACCTCTGCATGGTGGAATAATAGGTCACGATGTTTATCAGGATCAGTAGAAGCATCACCCACTCGATGATTATGATGGGGATTTCAAGGATCTCGTCCCAGTCTTCATCATTATGGAATAATTCCTTTAATGTTTCATATCCAAAATAGAAAACTACACAGACAAAAGTCAGGCCACAGCAGGTGCATCTACTATGGTGGATGACTTTTTTGCTCCTGGTAATTTATACATCTGGATGGACTGCCCAAGGTAGTATAAGGCTTCACATGTAATGGAAATTATCGTGCTGACAAAGTGTATCCTGGGATATTCTTCGGGGGACAATACATGCATAACAGCTGTGGAAAAACAGGAGGCCCACACAATGGCCAGCAGGATCCTCTGGATCAGGACCTGATGACCCCTGAACTCTTCAGTATGCATAACCATATACTTATAAATAAGAAAGGTTAGTACCAAAGTGCCAATGGACGTCCCTATAAATCCAATTCTGAATAATATGCTTTCGGGAAAGACATTTCCCACGTCACTGTGAAGGAAAAGAAACCAATGTTATTATGGATATTTCCTCACTCCCAACCCATGAAATAAGAATCATTTGCTTGTTTATCTTACCTGATGCTCATCAGTGGCGAGGCTGCATGGCCGAGGACGACCGTCATGATGTAGCTGGTGGCAAGCCAGGCCGCACACCAAAACGCCAACAGGAGGGGGACGAACCCCAGTCCTTTTAGCTCCATTTCAGACAAGTAGAAAAAGAAGACGCTAATCTCACTATTCTCACTAATCGCACTGGAACAGACTGAAGGCTCGGGCGGCTGTCAGTGGGATGTCAGGCCTCCAGCTGTCTATGACATCACATGTGACATGTCAGAATGACTGCTTGTTTCTTTGAGCTGCCATGATTTAGTATCTGCTATAGACAGAACCTGATGTTTTTACTATGGACCTTACAGACCTCAGAACCCAAGTAATTAGTGCAGGGGCTCCATTTTGATCATCTCATATTTCACATTATTTGAGTTCCAGGGCTCAGATACATTGCACCCTCTATAGCAGTGGTCTTCAAGCTGTGAACCCCCAACCGCTGCAGAACCACAACTCCCAGCATGCCCAGACAGCAACTTTGCATAAGGAAATAGTCTAATTAAACTTTTCTTATATATAGAATCCCTGAAATCTCCAATCTCTCCTTTTATTGCTTTATGATCTGTGTTACTTATTTGTAAAAAACAATGTTTGTGATTGTCTTCCCCCCACACACTTATGGGCTATCTCTTCAAACGACTTTATTTGACCTAAAGCGTATAATTGATTTACATAAATAAGCCCCTTTTCATCCAAAAGAGTGAATCTTTAATTTTAAGGAACTCTTTAAGTGCTTTATTCGACCATAATGAAGTAAAGTCAAAACTCCATGTGATTTAAAAAATAAATTTAAGTTCCCCCCATACTTAATTATCTAGATATGCATGGGTGTAGTGAGTATCCCAGCTTCCAAAATCTCAAAAATATCCTTCATTTTTCAGAGGCTTTTTCAAAAATGAAAGAAGCGATCTGATTGGTTGCTATGGGCAACTCAGAAACTTTTCCTCTGGGCAGGTTTTGATAAATCTCCCTCTATGGGGGAGATTCATTAAGACCAGTGTAGAGGAAGAGTTGTGCAGTTGCCCATAGCAACCAGATTGCTTCTTTCATTTTTCACAATGCCTTTGCAAAATGAAAGAAGCGATCTGATTGGTTGCTATGGGCAACTCAGCATATTTTCCTGGAAAAGTTTCTGAGTTGCCCATAGCAACCAATCAGATTACTTCCTTCATTTTTCAGAGACTTTTTCAAAAATGAAAGAAGCGATCTGATTGGTTGCTATGGGCAACTCAGCAGCTTTCCCCATAGACCACAATGGGCCTACTGGTTTCAATGGGCAAAAAATCAGAGTTAATGCACTAGACACAGTTCTCTATACCATTAACCCCTTCCCGACCTATGACATACCTGTACGTCATGGGTGGCAAGGTGTTCCCGACCCATGACATACAGGTACGTCATGAACATTTTTGCCGCTACTCGCGGCATCCCGCAGCGCCCGGTAAGATGGTGGCTATCACTGATAGCCAGCCATCTTACCATGCGACCACGGGGGGTTTCATCCCCCACCCCCCCCCCCCAGCGATCGCTGCTATCAGCTGGTCAACTCTGACTAGCTAATAGCAGCGTTTCGCTATCAGAATATTTAGCAGCGCGGTGTGTAAGTCCCGATCACGGGGATCGGGACACACACCGCTCTGCTAAGTGTCCCTTACCCATCCCCCGGCATCACTTACCCGACCATGCGGTGTCCCGAGTGGTCCCGTTGCGAGCGACGTCCTCCAGGCGGTCCCGGCGGCGCTGCGTCACGGAGGTGAGTTTCCGGCAGCAGTGCGGCATCTTCATTGGCAGCAGTGAGATCGCCGTAAAGCGATCTCACTGCTGCCTCTGGGAGTTTCAAAACGGCAACTCCCAGCATGCCCAGACAGCCTTTGGCTTTCTGGGCATGCTGGGAGTTGTAGTTTTGTAACATCTGGAGGTCCACAGTTTGGAGACCACTGTATAATGGTCTCCAATCTGTGCTGTTCCAGATGTTGCAAAACTACAACTCCCAGCATGCTCAGTCTGTTCAGGCATGCTGGGAGTTGTAGTTCTCTAACATCTGGAAGAGCATAGATTGGAGACCATTATACAGTGGTCTCCAAACTGTGGACCTCCAGATATTGCAAAACTACAACTCCCAGCATGCCCAGACTGCCCAAGCATGCTGGAAGTTGTAGTTCGGCAACATCTGATCCTTCAGATATTGCCGAACTACAACTTCCAGCATGCTTGGGCAGTCTGGGCATGCTGGGAGTTGTAGTTTTGCAACAACTGGAGGCACACTAGTTGGGAAACATTGTCCGTTTGCTACCTCAGTGCCTCCAGCTGTTTCAATTGTTGCAAAACTATAACTCCCAGCATGCACTGACAGACCATGCATGCTGGGAGTTGTAGTTTTGCAACAGCTGGAGGCACACTGGTTTGGAAACGCTAAGTTTGGTTGCAAAACACTTGAAAGTTTATTACTTAACTTAGTGTTTCCAAACCAGTGTGCCTCCAGCTGTTGCAAAACTACAACTCCCAGCATGCACGGACAGCCAAAGGGCATGCTCGGAGTTTGCAACAGCTGGATGTTTGCCCCCTCCCCCCAATGTGAATGTACAGGGTACACTCACATGGGCGGAGGTTTACAGTGAGTGCTGCAAGTTTGAGATGGCGCAAAATTTGCGCTGCAGCTCAAACTCCCAGCGGCAAACTTGCTGTGAACCTCTGCCCATGTGACTGTACCCTAAAAACACTACACTACACTAACACTAACCTAAAATAAAAAGTAAAAAACACTACATATACACATTATCCCTACACAGCCCCCCTCCCCCAAAAAAATGAAAAACGTCTGGTACGCTACTGTTTCCAAAACGGAGCCTCCAGCTGTTGCAAAATAATAACTCCCAGTATTGCCGGACAGCCATTGACTGTCCAGGCATGCTGGGAGTTTTGCAACAGCTGGAGGCACCCTGTTTGGGAATCATTGGCATAGAATACCCCTATGTCCACCCCTATGCAAATCCCTAATTCAGGCCTCAAATGCGCATGGCGCTCTCTCACTTTGGAGCCCTGTTGTATTTCAGGGCAACAGTTTTGGGACACATATGGGGTATTGCCGTACTCGGGAGAAATTGCCTTACAAATTTTGGGGGGCTTTTTCTTCTTTAACCCCTTATGAAAAGGTGAAGTTGGGGTCTACACCAGCATGTTAGTGTAAAAAAATAATTTTTTTACTCTGACATGCTGGTGTTGCCCTATACTTTTCATTTTCACAAGAGGTAAAAGGGGAAAAAAGATCCTCTAAATTTGTAATGCAATTTCTCCCGAGTATGGAGATACCCCATATGTGGGCGCAAAGTGCTCTGGGGGCGCACAACAAGGCTCAGAAGGGAGAGTGCACCATGTACATTTGAGGCGATTTGCACAGGGGTGGCTGATTGTTACAGCAGTTCTCGGAATCAGAATGATAAGTAAAAGCATTCCAGAGTTATTAATGTTTAAAGTGACAGTGGTCAGATTTTCAAAAAATGCCCAGGACCTGAAGGTGAAAATGGGCTGGGTCATGAAGGGGTTAAAGGGGTACTCCGGTGAAAACCTTTTTTTTCTTTTAAATCAACTGGCTCCGGAAAGTTAAACAGATTTGTAAATTACTTCTATTAAAAAATCGTAATCTTTCCTGTACTTATTAGCTGCTGAATACTACAGAGGAAATTATTTTCTTTTTGGAATGCTCTCTGATGACATCACGAGCACAGTGCTCTCTGCTGACGTTATTATAATAATAATAATAATGTCTTTATTTATTGTTGTCCTTAGTGGGATTTGAACCCTCTCCAGCTCCACTATATCTTTCTTGTACACTGGTGCTCAGTACTGTACACAGTACTCTATGTGAGGACTGACTAGTGATTTGTACAGCGGTAGCATTATTTCCTTGTCGTCGGCATCTATGCCCCTATTGATGTACCCCATGATTTTATTAGCCTTGGCAGCAGCTGCCCGACACTGGTCACTACAGCTAAGTTTACTGTTACCTAAGGCTCCTAAGTCCTTTTCCATGTCAGTCGTCCTAAGTGTTCTTCCATTTAATACATAATCCCAGCTCGGATTTTTGCATTACCTTACATTTATCAGTGTTGAACCTCATCTGCCACTTCCCAGCCCAAACCTCCAACCTATCCAGATCCATTTGTAACAGTGCACTGTCCTCTATAGTGTTTACCACTTTACAGAGTTTGGTGTCATCTGCAAAGATTGCTACTTTACTATTCAACCCCTCTGCAAGGTCATTCATGAATATATTAAATAGGACAGGACCCAAGACGGACCCCTGTGGTACCCCACTAGTAACAGTCACCCAATCAGAATAAGTACCATTAATAAACACCCTCTGTTTCCTATCATTGAGCCAGTTACTTACCCACTTGCGCACATTCTCCCCCAGCCCAAACCTTCTCATTTTATGCACCAACCTTTTATGTGGAACCGTATCAAATGCTTTGGAAAAATCCAGATATACGACATCCAGCGATTGCCCCTGGTCCAGTCTTGTGCTCACCTCCTCATAAAAGCTGATCAGGTTAGTTTGACAGGATCAATCCCTCATAAATCCATGCTGATACAGGGTCATACATTTATTTTTATCAAGATATTCCAAAATAGCATCTCTTAGGAAACCCTCAAACAATTTACCGAGGTTAAACTAACAGGTCTATAATTCCCGGGGTCACCTTTTGACCCCTTCTTAAATATTGGCACCACATTTGCCATGCGCCAGTCCTGGGGAACAGTCCCTGTCACTATAGAGTCCCTGAATATTAAAAATTGGGGTCTGTCTATTACATTACTTTTTTTTTATATATTTTTTATTTTAATATTAAACAATTACAAAAATACATTGCACAAATCCGATAAAACAACATCACCAATCGGAAGAAAAGCAAAAGCCATAGAAGCCAAATCCATACTTGTTTACATCCAAGAGTATGTCTAATCAAATTTGCCCATCTTACCAATAGCTCCCAGCAGTATAAACTCTATCGTACGAGGTACCTTCACAGGGATTTTACTTTCTACCTCTTTTATTACAGATTCCCAGAAAACAGATATCTTCTCACACGACCAAAAACTATGTAAATAGTCCGCCTCTTCCAAACCACATTTAACACAGTGAAGTGATTCTCACCCCTATCCTATGTAAATGAAGCGCGGAATAGTGGGTCTTGTGTAATATCTTAAATTGTGTAATTTTATGTTCCATATTACGAGAAACCTTGCTTATATTTTGGGCCATAATGTCCCAATCTTCCTCAGACACAGTACCCACTATTCCGGACCATTTGTCTTTAATTCTGTTGATCCCCCTTACTCCAATAATCTTATTTAATTTCTTATACAAAATTGATATTCCTTTTTTTTTTTAAAGTGCTCTATTTGAGTTAGTGCTTCTATGAAATTGTGTTTCTGTGCTACATATATCTCCTTATCTATCGTGTTATGGACTGCATGACTAACTTGCCAATAGTACAGCCAATCGTTATCACTAATATCATACCCCCTTTTTATGTGCTCAAATGAAAAGAGTTGTCCTTTATCAAATAATTGTTCCAGTCGTTTTATACCCTTACTATCCCAAAAAGTTGACTCACACTTCACCAATTCTTTAAATGTATTGTTACCCCATAGGGGTGTGAACCCAAAACTATTTCCTACATGTAATTCTCCCTTTAATCTTTCCCATACTTTCCTATATTTATACAATAACATCGTGTTATTTGACCCACTCTCCTCATAATCATCTAATTCCAACACCTCATATATGTTCACTTTCTCCTTATCTACTACAATCTTCTCCAGATATCTAAAATTTCTCCAATTCACGATTCGTACCAACTGCGCGGCCATGTAATAAACAAAGAAATTGGGCATATCCAATCCCCCCCTATCTCCAGGGGCCATAAAATATCTGTACTTCAGACGAACCCTTTTTCTTCCCCATAACAATCTACCCAGTATCACTTCTATCTTCCGGAACCAGCATTTGCCGATCCACACTGGCGAGGCAGCAAGAAAAAAAAGGATCTGTGGGAGGACCACCATTTTTATTATCGCCATCCTTTCTGACATAGAGAAGGGCATTTTAATCCATACTTCTACTCTCTTCGCTAAACTATTCAAAAGGGGCAGTATATTGTTAATCACAAACCTATCATTCGTGGCTGCTATTTTTACTCCCAGATAATGGAAACATTCATTTTTTTTGAACACGGATAGTCTTCCCACCGTCTCCCCCATATCTTCATCCAGGGGGAGCATAGTAGATTTACTCCAATTTATGTCCAACCCAGATAGAGGGGCAAATGCCTCGAACATCTTAATGATACGATGTATTTTTTCTTGTGGGTTAGTTACAAAAAGGAGGATATCATCTGCAAATAACAAGATCTTACTCTTCTCTCCATTTACTCCAAATCCCTCATAAACATCATTATCTCTTATCCAAGCCGCTAAGGGTTCAATATAAATTAAAAATAAAAAGGGTGAGAGGGGGCAGCCCTGCCTTGTTCCTCTACTTAGTTTGAATGGGTAGGAGGGGGTTCCATCTACCACCACACTCGCCTCGGGGTTAGTGTATAGTAGCTGAATATAACTCAAAAACCTCGGGCCCACCCTAACCCTCTTCAAAACTTCCCAGAGGTATCTCCACTCCACCCTGTCAAAAGCTTTAGTAGCATCCAATGACAGAATGGAGCGGGGGCCACGGGATCCACTCTGGATTGCTTCATACACCTGGTGGATATTGTCATGAACCTTTCTTCCTGACCTAAACCCTCCCTGGTCACCGCCCACCACTACCTCCACTACTTTATCCAATCTCCTTGCCAGTGCTTTCGCTATTATCTTTATATCTGTATTAAGCAAGGAGATATGAGCCCAAATCCAAGGGATCCTTATCTTTTTTCCTAATGAGTCTAATATTAGCCTCACACATAGATTTAGGGAGAACCCCCCCCCCCCCCCCCCCCTCCAGGATTCATTAATGATACCCAGCAGTTTTGGAAGCAGCAGGGTTGAGTATATTCTATATATCTGGAAAGGAATGCCGTCAGACCCAGGGGATGTATTCCCTTGGATTGATGCCAATGCCTCCTCCAATTCCTGGAGGGAGATTGGGTCATCCAGGGAGTCCCTGACATCCTCTGTCAAACTCGGAATATTAATTCCCCTCAAGAATTCCGCTACCTCCGCCCTATTAATATCGCTGCCCATATAGAGATTGGAGAAAAAAGAGCCATCCATTTGGGCTATTTCTTCTCTATCTGTGGTTATGCTGCCATCCTCCCTCCTCAGAGCCATAATACCACATTCGTCGCCTTGATTTTTAAATAATCTTGACAGTGTCTTATTTGGTTTCCCTTTCTCAAAGAAATTAAATTGCCCACTGAAGAATAGTTTATTTTGTGCCTTTTTAAGTAGATATTCTTTATATTCCTCTTGAGCTGCCTTCAGTTCTAACAGCTGTTCCCCCCACTATCCTCTTCTATCCCTGCTTCTAATGTTGCCACTTTACTATTCAGTACTGATTCTTCCTGTGAGAATTCCTTTTTTTTTTTTATTGATTCGCCCTATATATAGGCCCCTCAAGTATGCCTTCATAGTATCCCATACCACCTGAGGGTTTGCGGACTTATGATTAATCTCCCAGAATGCCTCTATTTCCTGTCTAAACCAGTCCTGGTCGCCCACTAATTCAATCCAGTGGGGGTTGAGCCGAAAGCCCAACCTTTTCCCACCCATTACCTTACCTCCAATTTCCACCACCACTGGGCAATGGTCCGATAGGGTTTTAGCTTTATACTGCACCCTGCTGGTCCAGGTCATTGCATTCTTATCACACAGGCATAAGTCAATTCGGGAAGCGGTGTTATATGAGGTACTAAAACATGAGTACTGTCTTACTCCTGGGTTTAGTTACCGCCACCCATCAACCCAATTCATCTCTCCACAGTATCTCGCCAATGCTGTTTCGTTCCCCCCTACATTCCTACCTAATTTGTATCTGTCCATACTAGGGTCTATTACATTGTTCAAATCTCCAACTATCCATAATGCCGAATGTGTCTTACTTACGCTATAGCTCACGAGGTCCCTCAGAACATCCACTCTAAAAGATGGAGGAATATAAACAAAAGCCAAGATGACTGCCCTATCTTCCCATATTCCATAAAGAAATACATATGGACCATACTTATCTACCTTTGCATTCTTAGTCTCGAATGGTACCCTCCTGTGAACATATACTGATACTCCCATGGAGTAGGAAGAGAGTCTGGAGTGGTATTCTTCTTTGGCCCACTTCCTTGGAAGTATCTGCTCATCTCTTGACCTATGGGTCTCAACTAAACATATGATCGCAGGAAGGCACCTCCGAATATAATCGAAGACTGCACACTTTTTAATTCTATCCGACATACCTCGTATGTTCCAGGCTAATAATTTAAGCATAGATATATTTGCCTAAGAGAAAAAAGAAAAGAGAGAAGAAGAAGAGAGAGAAAAAAAAAAAAACCCTCTTTTGATCATCCCGTGCCATCCCTCCCTCCTTTCCCTTATCCTTCCCCACCCGCAGCCCCCCCTCTCCCCATAATGCACCGTACTTCTACTATGCACTCCTATCCTAGTGACACCCCAGAGAACCCCCCAACCCCTCCCCCCGAGACGTAACATTATTACTCAACTAATACTTCCAACCCCTAATGCCACAGTAGTGCCTTATATTAGATGCCTTATTTATCCATCCAATCTGAGACTTCTTGTGGGGTTCCAAATATTGTTACCTTTCCCTTATGCTCAACCCGGAGTCTCGTTGGAAACAGCAGAGAGAAGGGCACCCCTGCGTTCTTTAGCCGCCTTTTTATCTCCCGAAAGGATGCCCTTTTCCTCTGGGTCTCCCAAGAGAAATCCGGATATAGAAAAATATTCTGTCCATTATACTGTAGGTCCCTCATCTCTCTTGCCTTCCTAAGGATAGTATCCCTGTCCTGGGAGGTATATAACTTAATTAGGATTGTCCTAGAGGGACCCCCCGGAGGGGGAATACGCCTTGGCACCGATGAGCTCGTTCAATCCCAAACATTGGGGTAAGATGCCCTTCCCCTATCCCCTCCTTCAACCACCTACTAAGAAACTGTATGGCAGAGTTCCCCCCCCCCCTCCACCCCCTCAGGAAACCCCACCATCCCCTCAGGAAACCCCACCATCCTTATATTGCAACGTCTGGATCTATCCTCAAGGTCAGTGAGCTTATCTTTAACAGATGTCCTCTCCTTTTTCAAGTCATTAACCTCCTCCTCCAAAACCTTAATCCTATTTTCTGTTTTAGGGGCTTCTTCCTCTAGTCTGGAAATCCTATCTCTCATTTTAGTCATATCGTGTCTTATCAGAGATACCTCGGTAGATACCACACCTAATTGTTTATTTATCTCCTCAATTGCACAATTAGTTTTTTCACCCCTCCCAAGATCTCCTCCAACATCTGTGTTCCCATAGGGGGCACAGACTGCCCTTCCTCAGTTTCTTCCACCTCCAAGACCGAGTACCTAGAGCCTGTTTTACTAGGGGAGAGATCCTTCTGGGTTCTAGTTTTTATACCCACAGCTGGAGACTTCCATATTTTATCCAATTTACCCATAGCCCCCTTATCTTTTTGTGGCGAGCTACCCCCTGATCTTCTGGGGTTCACCTTAGGGGCCATTTCACCCACTATTTCTCTTCACTTTATATTTGTGGGTTGTATGTATCACTACGGGGATATCACGGACCAACTTAGCAACTTTATACACCATAGGCCCCTCCCACTCGAGAATTTAAATCCCGTTATTTACAGCATACAAAAGTAAGAATTCACAGTCCCATATGGCTCTGGGGAGCGCTTAAAACCTAGGGTATCACACCCTGATCCAGAAATATCCACCACCAAATATAGCATACTAATATGCAACTACGGAATCATTAGCGTATTCACGCTCCCCCTGGTAGACAGTGCAATCACCCCCCAGAGTCACTGATCTTATTGGGTCCAAGGAGGGGTCCAAATTCATGAGAGAGGAATTCTGCTAAGACCAAGTTGTTCAATTTAGTCCATGAGTCCCGGTTTCTCCAAATCGCTAGGAGGAGTGACCAGGCAGAGAGTCAGGCATCCAATATTGTCCATTCCACATGGGGCCAGTGCAAGAGGCTGCTGCTGTTCAGAATATTGCCGGGGTATTAATCAATGGTTTCACCGGCTTCTGCACTGTTAGATATTCATCACATGTAAAGTCTGATCGTTTTACTCAGCTCCACTCTCCATCCACAAGAAAGGGTCTGGGCCAGTCTATTCAAATCCCAGCAAGGAGTAGCGGAGTTCCACACATGCCCCTCAACACCTCCGCGTCTGTCTATTACATTACTTAATTCCTTTAGAACATGGGGGTGAATGCCATCTGGACCTGGTGATTTGTCTATTTTGATTTTTTGTAGGTGGCACTGTACTTCTTCCTGGGTTAGACAGGTGACCTGTACTGGGGAGCTTACCTTATCACACTGTATTTCACCTGGCATTTCATTTTCCTCAGTGAATACAGTGGAGAAGAATTTTAGTATATTTGCTTTTTCCTGATCCCCGTTTATAATTTCTTCCTCATCATTTTTTAAAGGGCCAACACTTTCATTTTTGACCCTATTGCTATTTATATAATTAAAGAACATTTTGGGGTTAGTTATACTCTCTTTGGCAATGAGTCTTTCTGTCTCTATTTTTGCGGCTTTTATCTGTTTTTTACATATTTCACATTTTTCTCTATAGCTTTTTAATGCTTCTTCACTGCTGTCCTGTTTTAGTAACTGAAATGCTTTATTTTAGTCATTTATTGCCCCCTTAACATTTTTATTCATCCATATTGGTTTTCTTTTATTTCTGACCCTTTTATTCCTATAAAGTATATACATTTTACAGTGAAAATTTAAGATATTTTTTAAAGTCTCCCATTTAGTGTCAGTATTGTTCTTTTTGAGGACAATATCCCATTTTATATTGTTATGGGCTTCTCTGAGTTGATCGAACTTTGCTTTTCGAAAGTTCATTGTTTTTGTGGCCCCTCGAGAGATTCCCTTATTGAAGAACAAGTTATAATGTATTACATTATGATCACTATTTCCTCGGTGTCCATCTACTTGCACATTAATTACTCTGCCAGTTTCAGTACGTTAGAAAATATTAAGTCTAGTAGGGCGCCCCCTCTGGTCAGGCCCTGCACCATTTGGGACAGATAATGGTCTTTAGCTATAGTCAGAAATCTGTTTCCTTTAAAGTCGAAGTCTGCCCAGTTCTCCATGAACCCAAACCCCTCCTTCCTACACCAGCTTCTGAGCCACTTGTTTACCTCCCTTATCTCCCGCAGCCTCTCTGGTACGGCTCGTGGTACAGGTAATATTTCAGAAAATACTACCTTGGAGGTCCTTGCCTTAAGCTTGCAGCCTAAGTCCCTGAAATCATTTTTAAGGACACTCCATCTACCTCTTACTTTGTCATTGGTGCCAATATGTACCATGACTGCTGGGTCTTCTCCAGCCCCACCCAGCAACCTGTCAACCCGATCCGCGAAAGTGCCGAACTCGAGCGCCAGGAAGACAACACACTGTTCGGCTATCCCGGTCTTTGTGACAGATCACCCTGTCTGTCCCCCTAATAATTGAGTCCCCCACTACCAGTACCTGTCTGGCCTGCCCTGCTCTCCTCCCTCCCTCCTTACTGGAGCAGACACCCCCCTGGCGGTCAGAGGCAGAGTCCTGCTGCAGTACCGCTAGCTCTGAAATGACATCCCCCTCATCTGCCAACTGGGCAAACTTGTTGGGGTGTGCCAGTTCAGGACTAGCCTCCCTGACACTTTTCCCTCTACCCCGTTTTCTAACTGTAACCCAGCTAACTGCCTGACTGTCCTGCCCCTCCGTCCCACTATCCATCCCCACCTCGACCCCAGAGAGTACCTGCTCAGTGAGCAGGAGACTACTCTGCGGGTTGTCAATGCATCTCAGTGTTGCCAGTTGCTCCTCTAGATCCAGGATCTGGGCTTCTAAATGAGCAACTCGCACACATCTCGCACAACAATATGCACCCTCAAACTGTTGTTCAAGGATTGCATAGATTGCGCAAGATGCACACTGGACTGCCTTTTCCAACATGGAGGTCATACTAGATTTGGGGATTGCAAAAATTAACAGAAAAGAAAAAAAAATCAAATATTTCAATTTAAACTTCCTGAATTTAAAGTCCCTTAATTTTAAGTCCCCTCACTTTTATACTCACTCACTTGTATGCTTCACACTCTTGTATACAGAAAAACAGTCGCTAGCTCAACATAGTGTATTTGCTTTATATTTATCACAACCACAACCCCCTCTCTTCCACTGCCTGGAAGTGAAACTTTTTTTTTTTTTTTTTCATTTACACATCCAAATTTAACGAAAAGTCGTAAAAGACCTGTGGGGTGTTAAGGCTCACTGGACCCCTTGGTACGTGGCTTGAGGGGTGTAGTTTCCAAAATGGTATGCCATGTGGGGGTTTTCTGCTCTTCTGGCACCATAGGGGCTTCCAAAATGTGACATGCCCCCCAAAAACCATTTCAGCAAAAATTCACTCTCCAAAATCCCATTGTTGCTCCTTCCCTTCTGAGCCCTCTACTGCACCAGCCGAACACTTTACATACACATATGAGGTATTTCCTTACTCTAGAGAAATTGGGTTACAAATTTTGGGGGGCTTTTTCTCCTATTACCCCTTGTAAAAATTCAAAAACTGGGTCTACAAGAACATGCGAGTGTAAAAAATGGAGATTTTGAATTTCCTCCTTCACTTTGCTGCTATTCCTGTGAAACACCTAAAGGGTTAACACACTTACCCAAATGTCATTTTGGATACTTTGAGGGGTGCAGTTTTTATAATGTGGTCATTTGTGGGGTATTTCTAATATGAAGGCCCTTCAAATCCACTTCAAAACTGAACTGGTCCCTGAAAAATTCCAATTTAGAAAATGTTGTGAAAAATTGGAAAAGTGCTGCTGAACTTTGAAGCCCTCTGATATCTTCTAAAACTTAAAACCTGTCAACTTTATGATGAAAATATAAAGTAGACATATTGTATCTGTGAATCAATATATTATTTATTTGGAATGTCTGTTTTTGTTACAAGCAGAGAGCTTCAAAGTTAGAAAAATGCTAAATTTTCAATTTTTTCATCAAATTTGGGAATTTTTCACCAAGAAATGATGCAAGCCTCGACAAAAATTTACCACTAACATGAAGTAGAATATGTCACGAAAAAACAATGTCAGAATCAGAATGAAAAGTAAAAGTATCCCAGAGTTATTAATGCTTAAAATGACAATGGTCAGATGTGCAAAAATGGCTGGGTCCTTAAGGTGAAAATGGGCTGGTTCCTTAAGGGGTTAAACCCGACTGGCATTTGACAGATCTTTGGAACAGTGGGCTGTGCAAATGAAAAATTTTCATTTTTCTTTTGGCAGACCACTGCTCAAAAAAATCTATCAGACACCTGTGAGATGTAAATGCTCACTGCACTTCTTATTAGGGGTGTAGTTTCCAAAATGGGGTCACATGTGTGTGTGTGTGTGTGTGTGGGGGGGGGGGGGGGTTCACTGTTCTGGCACCATGGAGGCCTAAACGCACATGGCCTTCAATTTCAGCCAGATTCTCTCTCCAAAAGCCCAATGGTGCTCCTTCTCTTCTGAGCCCTGTAGTTCACCCGCAGAGCACTTTACATCCACATGTGGGGTATTTTCTGACTCAGAAGAGATGGGGTTACAAATTTTGCTGGGCTTTTTTTCCTATTACCCCTTGTGAAAATGATAAAATTGGGGTAACAATAGCATTTTAGGGAAAAAAATATAAATTTTTTTATTTTCACCTCCAACTTTAACAAAAATTTGTCAAACACCTGTGGGATGTTAAGGCTCACTATACCCCTTGTTACTTTACGTGAGGGGTGTAGTTTTCTAAATGGGGGTCACATATGGGTGTTTTTTATGTTTATGTCAGAACTGCTGTAACTACCAGCCACCCCTGTGCAAATCACCAATTTAGGCCTCAAATGTATATGGTACACTCTGTTTACACTAACATGCTGGTGTAGACCCAAAATTTACCTTTTCTTAAGGGGTAAAAGAAGAGAAAAAAAATTTGTAACCAAAAACTGTTGCCTTGAAATATGAGAGGGCTCCAAAGTGAAAGAGCACCATGTGCATTTGAGGCCTAAATTAGGGATTTGCATCCACCACCAAATTACCCTACAGCAGTGCTTTCCAAATAGGGTGTCTCCAGCTGTTGCACTACTTCCTGTTCAGGGTGTGGTTGTGTGATCGTCAGCTCCAGGAGAACCAGAGAACCAGAGAGCAGCAGGATTTTCACCAGCCCTCCCCCCCCCCCCCCCCCCCCCAGGTTTGTGGCAGCCTTCGGGGAAGGGTTTCCCTGCATGAACCCCAACGTCCCCATCTCCCTTACCAGGCCGGCGGGAGGTGGGGGTGACATTGCAACGGCCAACTCCCAGGATGGGGTACGGAGATCCTCCAGGATCCGCAGAAATGCAGAACCAACTCCACCGTCCATATCTGGAAGCCGCAAGGCTGCAAGGAAGGCTACAAGCAAGGCTGCAGGTAAAGACCTGCATGAAGGTGAGGAGTTGAGGAGAAACATGGGGAGGCAAGGTACCTCTGAACCCCAGCAATGGGGGGCATTGGGTCCCAGGGAGTCTTTGGCCACTTTTGGGTCCCGAATCCAAGCAAAAATGGCGGAGTATGAGTGTCTTGGCAAAATGCTTCGTGGGCTAAGAGAGGACTTAAAATTTGCCCGTTACCAGGCTGATTACACCTCAAAAAATCGAAGGCCAGTGTATTCGGCTAAAGTGCGCACCCTGAAAAAAGAGGTTGAGGAGGTAGAAAGGGTGAGGATGGAGATCATGGAAGGGGCTGGTATCTTCAGAGAAAAACTCTGCAATGAAAGTCGGTTCAGAGGCCAGCAGAACCCAGAAAGAGAGGAGGAGGTCAGTCACAGCGAAAGCAGTGCAGAGGAGGATGGTGTGGAGGTGGATGGTGGAGGAGAAAGAGAGAACAGTGCTGAGGAGGACAGTGTGGAGGAAGATGGTGGTGGAGAAAGAGAGGACAGTGCTGAGGAAGGTGCTAAAGAGAAGCAAGATGGTGGTGCAGAGGAGAGTGAAATGGAGGAGGACACAACCCAGAGTTCATACATAAATCCTGCTCAGGTAGCCCTGCCTGTAACGTCAGATGACAGCAGTGACGACAGCGGCAGCAGCAATGGGTTAATTGGTGGTGGATTGCTGAAGGCGATGGTGCTCCAAGAGTCACCTACCCATTTTGAGAACTTCTCATTTGGAAATGACTTGGGCCCAGATACTGAGGTGAAGGGCAAGAGGAAGAGGAGAAATAAAAGGAAAAAAGGAGAGGTCACCAGACTTGTTTATTCTTCTCTCCAGCAGTCTGGGCCATCTGAAAAGGTGGTTCAGGCTGGTGGGCCCCCCAGTCTGCCCGACCCCGCTTTTGCTGTAAAGCGGGGCCAGAATGGGGGGTACATGGTGGATAAGGTTTCTAAGATGGCTGCAGACGCCAAGGAGCCGCCTGTCCAGTCGGTAGGGAAGGGCAGGACAGGCTTAAGGTGGGCGACTCCGATGCTGCAGGACCACCCCAGGTGGGCAGGGGGCGTGTCCTAGTGCCGGAGCTTGGTGATGTTGCTGTCTGCTCGGGGGGCGGTCCCCCGAGCGATCTGGGCGTAGCAGGGCACTCCTCTGTGAGGGGGGGGAGTGTCCATGCGTCTGGATTGGTAGAAAAGCCCGGGCGGTCGGGTAAGGTGGCTCCTGAAGGTTGCACTGACGCTGTGGGGAATCCCTCCACGTCGGCTGCTGTAGGAGGGGTGGGGGTGCGTCCGGAGGGACAGATCCCACCCAGTGTGAAGCAGTTCTCACTGGGAACATCATCGGCGTTGAAGGAAGTGTCATCACTGGAACTGGAAGTAACATCGCCAGAACCGAAAAAGCGGTCATCGGGGGCGGGACCAGCAGCACAAACCCCCGTGGCATACGCAAATAACCCGGCCAGCTCAGGAAAGTTTAGCCAGGATAATAGTGTGAAAGGGAAGAGTGCAAAAGAGAGTGAAAATTTTGGTGATGGTATGTTGCATGAAAATGTTAGCAGTGTGCAAGAGTGGGGCATTAGAGGTGTACTAGAGAGGGGTGCTAGCGGTGTGCAAGAGAGGGGTGCTAGCGGTGTGCAAGAGAGGGGTGCTAGCGGTGTGCAAGAGAGGGGTGCTAGCGGTGTGCAAGAGAGGGGTGCTAGCGGTGTGCGAGAGAGGGGTGCTAGCGGTGTGCAAGAAAGGGATGCTAGCGGTGTGCGAGAGAGGGGTGCTAGAGGTGTACAAGAGAGGGATGCTATCGGTGTGCAAGAGAAGAGTGCTGGAGGCAGGAAAGGGATGTCACTGGATCAGTAAAGAGTACTGAGGAAGTAGGGGCTGGTTCGGCTGCCCCCCTGGTGGTGACTGCTAGAAGCTATGCCAGCGTCGCTGCCGGGGAATCAAGAGGGTCTCCGTCTCCATCTGGTTCTGGGGGTCACTTGCAGCGGCGCCTCCTGGAGGCTCTGCGTAAGGGTGATAGGTCAATTGAGGTAGAAGGGAGGGGTTCGGTTGACCTGTCTTTTTGGATAGAGAGGCATGGTCTGGGTGCCTTCCAAGAACAGAATGGGGAGGTGATGTGGTCCCTCCCGACTCCCGGGCAGGATAGTAACCGTAGGAATGTGGCCCGTCTGATTTGGAGGGGTAAAGATGCGTGTGTTACGCCGAGCGCTCCGGGTCCCCGCTCCTCCCCGGAGCGCTCGCTACACTCTCGTCACTGCAGCGCTCCGGTCAGATCCACTGACCCGGGGCGCTGCGATACCGCCTCCAGCCGGGATGCGATTCGCGATGCGGGTGGCGCCCGCTCGCGATGCGCACCCCGGCTCCCGTACCTGACTCGCTCTCCGTCGGTCCTGTCCCGGCGCGCGCGGCCCCGCTCCCTAGGGCGCGCGCGCGCCGGGTCTTTGCGATTTAAAGGGCCACTTCGCCGCTGATTGGCGCAGTGGTTCTAATTAGTGTGTTCACCTGTGCACTCCTTATTTATACCTCACTTCCCCTGCACTCCCTCGCCGGATCTTGTTGCCATTGTGCCAGTGAAAGCGTTTCCTTGTGTGTTCCTAGCCTGTGTTCCAGACCTCCTGCCGTTGCCCCTGACTACGATCCTTGCTGCCTGCCCCGACCTTCTGCTACGTCCGACCTTGCTTCTGTCTACTCCCTTGTACCGCGCCTATCTTCAGCAGTCAGAGAGGTTGAGCCGTTGCTAGTGGATACGACCTGGTCACTACCGCCGCAGCAAGACCATCCCGCTTTGCGGCGGGCTCTGGTGAAAACCAGTAGTGACTTAGAACCGATCCACTAGCACGGTCCACGCCAATCCCTCTCTGGCACAGAGGATCCACTACCTGCCAGCCGGCATCGTGACAGTAGATCCGGCCATGGATCCCGCTGAAGTTCCTCTGCCAGTTGTCGCCGACCTCACCACGGTGGTCGCCCAGCAGTCACAACAGATAGCGCAACAAGGCCAACAGCTGTCTCAACTGACCGTGATGCTACAGCAGCTACTACTACAGCTTCAGCAATCATCTCCTCCGCCAGCTCCTGCACCTCCTCCGCAGCGAGTGGCCGCTTCTGGTCTACGACTATCCTTGCCGGATAAATTTGATGGGGACTCTAAATTCTGCCGTGGCTTTCTTTCCCAATGTTCCCTGCACTTGGAGATGATGTCGGACCAGTTTCCTACTGAAAGGTCTAAGGTGGCTTTCGTAGTCAGCCTTCTGTCTGGAAAAGCTCTGTCATGGGCCACACCGCTCTGGGACCGCAATGACCCCGTCACTGCCTCTATACACTCCTTCTTCTCGGAAATTCGAAGTGTCTTTGAGGAACCTGCCCGAGCCTCTTCTGCTGAGACTGCCCTGTTGAACCTGGTCCAGGGTAATTCTTCCGTTGGCGAGTACGCCGTACAATTCCGTACTCTTGCTTCAGAATTATCCTGGAATAATGAGGCCCTCTGCGCGACCTTTAAAAAAGGCCTATCCAGCAACATTAAAGATGTTCTGGCCGCACGAGAAATCCCTGCTAACCTACATGAACTCATTCATCTAGCCACTCGCATTGACATGCGTTTTTCCGAAAGGCGTCAGGAGCTCCGCCAGGATATGGACTTTGTTCGCACGAGGCGTTTTTTCTCCCCGGCTCCTCTCTCCTCTGGTCCCCTGCAATCCGTTCCTGTGCCTCCCGCCGTGGAGGCTATGCAGGTCGACCGGTCTCGCCTGACACCTCAAGAGAGGACACGACGCCGCATGGAGAATCTCTGCCTGTACTGTGCCAGTACCGAACACTTCCTGAAGGATTGTCCTATTCGTCCTCCCCGCCTGGAAAGACGTACGCTGACTCCGCACAAAGGTGAGACAGTCCTTGATGTCTACTCTGCTTCTCCACGTCTTACTGTGCCTGTGCGGATATCTGCCTCTGCCTTCTCCTTCTCTACTATGGCCTTCTTGGATTCCGGATCTGCAGGAAATTTTATTTTGGCCTCTCTCGTCAACAGGTTCAACATCCCGGTGACCAGTGTCGCCAGACCCCTCTACATCAATTGTGTAAACAATGAAAGATTGGACTGTACCATACGTTTCCGCACGGAGCCCCTTCTAATGTGCATCGGACCTCATCACGAGAAGATTGAATTTTTGGTCCTCCCCAATTGCACTTCCGAAATTCTCCTTGGACTACCCTGGCTTCAACTCCATTCCCCAACCCTGGATTGGTCCACTGGGGAGATCAAGAGTTGGGGGCCCTCTTGTTTCAAGGACTGCCTAAAACCGGTTCCCAGTACCCCTTGCCGTGACTCTGTGGTTCCCCCTGTAACCGGTCTCCCTAAGGCCTATATGGACTTTGCGGATGTTTTTTGCAAAAAACAAGCTGAGACTCTACCTCCTCACAGGCCTTATGATTGTCCTATTGACCTCCTCCCGGGCACTACTCCACCCCGGGGCAGAATTTATCCTCTGTCCGCCCCAGAGACTCTTGCTATGTCTGAGTACATCCAGGAAAATTTAAAAAAGGGCTTTATCCGTAAATCCTCCTCTCCTGCCGGAGCCGGATTTTTCTTTGTGTCCAAAAAAGATGGCTCTCTACGTCCTTGCATTGACTACCGCGGTCTTAATAAAATCACGGTAAAGAACCGCTACCCCCTACCCCTCATCTCTGAACTCTTTGATCGCCTCCAAGGTGCCCACATCTTTACCAAACTGGACTTAAGAGGTGCTTATAATCTCATCCGCATCAGAGAGGGGGATGAATGGAAAACGGCATTTAACACTAGAGATGGACACTTTGAGTATCTGGTCATGCCCTTTGGCCTGTGCAACGCCCCTGCCGTCTTCCAAGACTTTGTTAATGAAATTTTTCGTGATCTCTTATACTCCTGTGTTGTTGTATATCTGGACGATATCCTGATTTTTTCTGCCAATCTAGAAGAACACCGCCAGCATGTCCGTATGGTTCTTCAGAGACTTCGTGACAATCAACTTTATGCCAAGATAGAGAAATGTCTGTTTGAATGCCAATCTCTTCCTTTCCTAGGATACTTGGTCTCTGGCCAGGGACTACAAATGGATCCAGACAAACTCTCTGCCGTCTTAGATTGGCCACGCCCCTCCGGACTCCGTGCTATCCAACGTTTTTTGGGGTTCGCCAATTATTACAGGCAATTTATTCCACATTTTTCTACCGGTGTGGCTCCTATCGTGGCTTTAACCAAAAAAAATGCCAATCCCAAGTCTTGGCCTCCTCAAGCGGAAGACGCCTTTAAACGGCTCAAGTCTGCCTTTTCTTCGGCTCCCGTGCTCTCCAGACCTGACCCATCTAAACCCTTCCTATTGGAGGTTGATGCCTCCTCTGTAGGAGCTGGAGCGGTCCTTCTACAAAAAAATTCTTCCGGGCATGCTGTTACTTGTGGTTTTTTTTCTAGGACCTTCTCTCCGGCGGAGAGGAACTACTCCATCGGGGATCGAGAGCTTCTAGCCATTAAATTAGCACTTGAGGAATGGAGGCATCTGCTGGAGGGATCAAGATTTCCAGTTATTATTTACACCGATCACAAGAACCTCTCCTATCTCCAGTCTGCCCAACGGCTGAATCCTCGCCAGGCCAGGTGGTCTCTGTTCTTTGCCCGATTTAATTTTGAAATTCACTTTCGGCCTGCCGATAAGAACATTAGGGCCGATGCTCTCTCTCGTTCCTCGGATGCTTCGGAAGTTGAACTCTCTCCGCAACACATCATTCCTCCTGACTGCCTGATTTCCACTTCTCCAGCCTCCATCAGGCAAACTCCTCCAGGAAAGACCTTCGTCTCTCCACACCAACGCCTCGGAATACTCAAATGGGGTCACTCCTCCCATCTCGCAGGTCATGCAGGCATCAAGAAATCTGTGCAACTCATCTCTCGCTTCTATTGGTGGCCGACTCTGGAGACGGATGTCGTGGACTTTGTGCGAGCCTGCACTGTCTGTGCCCGGGATAAGACTCCTCGCCAGAAGCCCACTGGTTTTCTTCATCCTCTGCCTGTCCCCGAACAGCCTTGGTCTCTGATTGGTATGGATTTTATTACAGACTTACCCCCATCCCGTGGCAACACTGTTGTTTGGGTGGTCGTTGATCGATTCTCCAAAATGGCACATTTCATCCCTCTTCCTGGTCTTCCTTCAGCGCCTCAGTTGGCTAAACAATTTTTTGTACACATTTTTCGTCTTCACGGGTTGCCCACGCAGATCGTCTCGGATAGAGGCGCCCAATTCGTGTCAAAATTCTGGAGGGCTCTCTGTAAACAACTCAAGATTAAATTAAACTTTTCTTCTGCATATCATCCTCAATCCAATGGACAAGTAGAAAGAATTAACCAGGTCTTGGGTGATTATTTACGACATTTTGTTTCCTCCCGCCAGGATGATTGGGCAGATCTTCTACCATGGGCCGAATTCTCGTATAACTTCAGAGTCTCTGAATCTTCCTCCAAATCCCCATTTTTCGTGGTGTACGGCCGTCACCCTCTTCCTCCCCTCCCTACCCCCTTGCCCTCTGGTCTGCCCGCTGTGGATGAAATTTCTCGTGATCTTTCCACCATATGGAGAGAGACCCAAAATTCTCTCTTACAGGCTTCATCACGCATGAAGAAGTTTGCTGATAAGAAGAGCTCCTCCCATTTTTTCTCCTGGAGACAAGGTATGGCTCTCCGCTAAATATGTCCGCTTCCGTGTCCCTAGCTACAAGTTGGGACCACGCTATCTTGGTCCTTTCAAAATTTTGTGCCAGATTAATCCTGTCTCTTACAAACTTCTTCTTCCTCCTTCTCTTCGTATCCCTAATGCCTTTCACGTTTCTCTTCTTAAACCACTTATCATCAACCGTTTCTCTCCCAAACTTGTTTCCCCCACTCCTGTTTCCGGCTCCTCGGACATCTTCTCCGTCAAAGAGATTCTGGCATCCAAGAAGGTCAGAGGGAAAACTTTTTTTTTTTAGTTGATTGGGAGGGTTGTGGTCCAGAAGAGAGATCCTGGGAACCTGAGGACAATATTCTAGACAAAAGTCTGGTCCTCAGGTTCTCAGGCTCTAAGAAGAGGGGGAGACCCAAGGGGGGGGGTACTGTTACGCCGAGCGCTCCGGGTCCCCACTCATCACCGGAGCGCTCGCTACACTCTCGTCACTGCAGCGCTCCGGTCAGATCCACTGACCCGGGGCGCTGCGATACCGCCTCCAGCCGGGATGCGATTCGCGATGCGGGTGGCGCCCGCTCGCGATGCGCACCCCGGCTCCCGTACCTGACTCGCTCTCCGTCGGTCCTGTCCCGGCGCGCGCGGCCCCGCTCCCTAGGGCGCGCGTGCGCCGGGTCTTTGCGATTTAAAGGGCCACTTCGCCGCTGATTGGCGCAGTGGTTCTAATTAGTGTGTTCACCTGTGCACTCCTTATTTATACCTCACTTCCCCTGCACTCCCTCGCCGGATCTTGTTGCCATTGTGCCAGTGAAAGCGTTTCCTTGTGTGTTCCTAGCCTGTGTTCCAGACCTCCTGCCGTTGCCCCTGACTACGATCCTTGCTGCCTGCCCCGACCTTCTGCTACGTCCGACCTTGCTTCTGTCTACTCCCTTGTACCGCGCCTATCTTCAGCAGTCAGAGAGGTTGAGCCGTTGCTAGTGGATACGACCTGGTCACTACCGCCGCAGCAAGACCATCCCGCTTTGCGGCGGGCTCTGGTGAAAACCAGTAGTGACTTAGAACCGATCCACTAGCACGGTCCACGCCAATCCCTCTCTGGCACAGAGGATCCACTACCTGCCAGCCGGCATCGTGACAGCGTGCCCGCCCCGGGCAAGGGTGGTTGAGCTCCTCCTTCAGATGGAGTTCAGGGCGAGTGACATCTTTGCCCTGATTCACCCCTATGGTTCTTCTGAGTTCGACATCAGCTTTGTTCGGCCAGAGGGTCTTGAACTTTTCTGGTCGAATTACGACATGGTGAAGAACGAGCCCGGCTGGCGGGATTTCGCTGTAAAAGCGATATCCCGGCAGAACCAAACCAAGAGAGTGACCGTTTTGACCCGTAACGAGTCGCTGTCTTGCTACGACATCATGACCTGGCTCGGTCGTTATGGGGATGTGACGGACATGCCCAAGAAAAATCTTGATGAGCACGGGATCTGGTCTGGGGCCTGGACGTTTTCCGTCAAACTTAGGCGTTCAGGGAGCACAGTTGCCCACATCCCATCGGCAGCCTTACTCGGACGTGACAGAATCCAAGTCTTCTACCAGGGGCAGCCTAAAGTCTGCCACAGGTGTGGTAGTCCTACCCATTTTAGCGCAGCCTGCACTGTGCAAGTTTGCGCTTTTTGTGGTGGGGCTGGTCATTTGGCTGCATCCTGTGGGCAGATCCGGTGTCATCTGTGTGTTGTCCTAGGACACCCTTTCAAGCGTTGCCCCAGCGCCTTTTCCCGTTTGGTGGCCGCTCCAGCTGGGGAGAGCTTTAGGGTTGCCCCGGCTGGGGAGGGTACGGGCATGGGTGAAGGAGCAAAAGGGTTAATGAAGAGCAAGAAGGGGCCTGCCAAACTAAGGCGAGAGGAAAACCGCAGAAGGAGCAGGGAGCTGGAGAGTTCTCAGGTGGCGGGGGTAGCTCCTGGCCCTGCTCCTGTCACTAGCCCAGATGTTGCTGAGACCCTGGGGGATGGTGTGTTGGATGAGGAGATTAGGAGGATTCGCGAAGAGGAAGGCAAAGAGGCTGATCTTTTCTGATTCCTCCCACTATAAAAGTGTGGATGAGGAGGGGAGGGAAAGGCCGAAAAAAGACAAGGGCAAAAAAGTTGTAAAGGGGAAGTCTCAGTCCTCTATTTCAGGTGCTAAAGGCCAGGTCCTAAAAGGAAGCTTACCTGCCCCCCTTCTGATTGACCTATCGAACAGGTACCTTGTCCTTGATACCATCTCCTCCCCCTCATTGGAGGGGGGTGGCGAGGATGGGGTGCCTGAGGGATTGGAGCCTCCAGGGGGAACTGGGTCCTGTCCTGTTGAGGCATCTTCCTCGGAGGGCAGGGCTAACTCAGGGCCAGATGGAGATGGGAGCCAGATGGATCAGTCTGAGTCAAAAAAGAGATCTAAAGAAAGTAAGAATGCTCCTTCTTCTTCAGGGGATGAGGCGGTGAAGAAGAAGGGCAAGAAAAAATAATGGGTAAGGCCGTCTAACTCAATTACCCAGGATGGCAGCACTCACCCCATTGACGCTGGCATCTATTAATTGTGCCAGTATAAAGTCTGATACGGCTAGATTCGCAGCCTTTGATTTTCTCGGCCGTGTTGAAGCCGACATTTTCTTTTTACAGGAGACCAGGTTGTCAGATCTAGCCTCTCTGGTGAAAGCCAGAAGAGAGTGGAGGCGCGGCCCCTCCCACTGGTCTCTTGTGGCTGAGCCGTATAGTGGGGTGGCGGTCCTTTTTACCGCTCCGGTCGAATGCAGACGGGTCATTGAGTTAGAAATGGGGAGGTGCCTGATCTTAGATGTCTTCATGAAGGGACAAGAGCTCCGGCTCATTAACATCTACACCCCACAAACAAAGTGGGGCCGTAAGGATCTCTTTATGAGGATTAAGCCCTTTCTTTTTACTAGCCGGCAAGTGATCTTTGGAGGGGACTTCAATAATGTCACGAGGTCCCAAGATAGGAGAGGTTCCAATGATCGGCTGGCTTATGACTGTGTGGCCCTTAGTAATATAGTCAGGGAAGCTCGCCTAGAGGATGCCCACATCCGGAGCCCCTCAGGCCACGCGGGTTTCACCTTTCATCGAGGTAGCAGCAGGTCTAGGATAGACAGGTTTTATTTAAAGGAGGAAGCCGTCTCTTCCGCAGTGTCCGTGGTTGAGGTGGAGTTCTCCGACCACTGTATGATTTTGTTTTCCCTGAATGTTTCAGAGACCCCCCGGATGGGAAAAGGTTATTGGAAGCTGAATTTGTCCCTCCTGGAGGAAACAGAGATAAGACAGTCCTTTGAGGATTTTCTTCAAAGTCAGGTACCTTTACTGGACTTTTGTAGTAGTAAGTCTGAGTGGTGGGAGATATTCAAGAAGCAGGTTGCGGGGTTCTTCCGCCAGCTCTCGAGCCTCAGGTCCCTAAACAGGTATCGCCTGTATCAGGGACTGAGGAGGAAACTCGAGCTTCTCGTCTCGACTGGAGGTAGCCGAGAGGATATCTCCAGAGTGAAGTCCTTGCTGATGAGGTGTCAGTACGATAGGCAAGCATCTTTGGTTTTTGAGAGGGATTACGGGAAGTACCGCTCGCCCGACCCTTACAGGAACTGCAAGATGTCAGTGAGTAGTAAAGTAGTCTCAGGACTGATTGATAGTACGGGATCTCTGAATCGGTCCAGATCAGGGATCCTGGAGGTCGTCAGATCCTTCTACTCGCACCTACAGACAGGAAGCTTCTGGCCAAGATACTGTTTAATCGGCTGGTGAAGTTTGCACCCCGGCTCATTTCGGGGGCTCAGCACTGCTCTGTTCCAGGCCGAAGCACCTTAAGTGCTGTCCTCAGTGTCAGGGAGGCAGTGGAGCGGAGTAGTGCGGGTCTCTGGAAGGGGTACTTACTTTTCCTTGGATCAGGCCAAAGCATTTGATCGAGTGAACCATGACTACCTCTGGTCCGTCCTCCTGAGATATGGCTTACCGTGTACTTTTGTTAATTGGCTTAAGATCTTGTATGCAGGGGCAGAGAGTTTCCCGCTGGTGAACGGGTGGTCTGGCCGCTCTTTGAGGTGGGGTCTGGAGTCCGTCAGGGTTGTCCTTTGAGCCCGCTCTTATATGTATTTGCGATCGATCCCTTCCTTAGGAGGGTGAGTTGCGGACCATTGGCGGGAGTCAGGATGATTCTGGCGGAGCCGGGTGTCGCCCAGAGAGTGGTGGCGTACGCTGATGATGTCACCATTTTCCTCTCCTCGAGAGAGGAGGCCGATGTGGTGATGTCGGAAGTGGACCGCTACTCGGAGGCATCCGGGTCTAAGATCAACCAGGATAAGTGTGAGAGTCTCTGGCTGGGAGGGGGAGACCCCACGTTTGATCTCCCGGACACCCTTCCAGGGCCCCAAGACTCAGCAAAAGTTTTGGGCATCACATTCGGCCAGGATGATTATCCCACCAAAAACTGGGATGGTAAGCTCCAGGATGCCACTCAGAGGGTGGACCAGTGGAAGGGTTGGTCTATGACCCTCAGGGAAAGGGTACACCTGATCAAATCGTACCTGCTCCCCTTGTTTATCTATCTGGGCAGCGTATGTATTTTACCAGAGGCTTACTACACTAGGGTCTACAGCCTGTTTTTCCAACTGTTATGGGGGAACAGGTTGAACCTAGTCAAGAGGGAGGTTACGTACCGCACGAGGAGACTAGGGGGTTTATCTATGGTAAACCCTGTGGTGTTCTTAACGAACACCTTCTTGAAAGCCAACATTGCAAACCTCTGGTCAGAGAGGGCTCCTCCGTGGGTACTCTCCTGCAGGGAATGGTTTCGGCCTTTCTTCCAGGAATGGGAGACAGGAGGGCAAGTGAAGGACCTCCGTACACCACATGGATATCTTCCGGCTTACGCTACCCCGACTCTGAAGGCGATACGTCGGTGGGGTCTGGGAGTGTGGGAGATCAGGACCCAGTCAAGGCAGTTCCTTGACAAACGGGTTCTGTTGACCCACTTCCAGAAGCCTCTGGCGCTCAGGGACTGCCCAGGTCGGGATCTGACGGTGGGATTGCATCTTTTAAATATGAAAAGGATCCCCCAGAAGTTTTGGGACTTGGCCTGGCGCTGCTTTCAGGGGAAGCTATATGTGAGGGACAACCTGAAGTACAGGAACTCTGATGACCGGGGATGTCCCCGAGAAGAGTACGGGGACACGCTGGAAAGCATGGACCACTTCCTGCTTCATTGTCCCTTTAATATAGGGGTTTACAACAGGGTGGGTGCTTCCATCGGCTGGAGTCAACTTGCCGGCCTTTCCTATCCGGAGTGGGCTTATGGGGCATTCAGGAACCTGGGTGGCCGTGATCGGGGCACTTTATTCTTAGTTAGCTTAGTGGTTAGGTACTACACGTGGAATGCACGGTGCTTAGTATCGACCCAACAGAAAGTCCTCTCCGAGGTGGAGGTATGTAGGAACATCACTGGTGACCTCGGGAAGATCAGGTCTTTGGAGTATGGCAGTCTTGGTACCAGTAGGGCTTCTCTCCTGTGGAGAGGGTTTTCTTTTGATGTACCTTAATTTTGGTTAGGGACAGTATATAGATGTTAGGGTGAGTATAGGGTCAGTTTTATGAAGGGATAGCGATAGGGTTAGAAGTAAGGTTCATAGGGTAAGCATTTTGAAACTTAGTTTTATCAGGATTGCCATCCTTCTTCCTGGTGGTGGGCTATGCATGTCACTCTAGCTTTTTGTTTTGTTTTCTGTAATTTGAATGTAAAGGGCTTGCAGGCAACCAATCTTGGGCCTGGTGGGGGTTTGAAGTACTGTATTACTTTGTTTTTCATATTATTTCTGTGGTTGTAGTGAATTAGTACATTGTTGAGTTAGTTAATAATAGTGGGGGGGGGGATTAATTTTAAGTTGGGTGGGGGTTGTTGGGGGGAGGGGGTGATGCTTTGGGTCTGACTTGGGTCAGTTTATGGACAATGACTGTTCAGTAAAAAAAAAAAAAAAAAACACTGTGATACACGAACTCTGACCATGTCCAGTGGGAGTGGTGTGGGTGATGGGAGAGTTCATAGTGTAGGTTATTTTTCTTTAGGTTTTATTCTTGTTTACATGTATTTCATAAGTATAAATAGTTTTATGTATTTTTGTATAGTGTTATACCTCATTGTTGGGTAAAGGCAGTCGGACCAGCTTTTAGTTGATATTATTGTGTTTATTTTTTCCCCCTTATGGTAATGTATCCATGCATGTGTGTGTTACTATAGTTTAAAGAGAAGGGAAAGGAGAAAGGGGAAAAAATAAATAAATAAATGAAATTTCCAAGTTGGAATTATTTTTAGTTATGGCAATAAGCCCTCTTTTTATTATAATTTTTTTTATTTTTTTTTACTTTATTTTATTTTTTTATTTTTTTCGTTGTTATGATCTAATATGTATTGTGAGTATTGGTTGTTGTCTGTGTGTAAAATTAATGGTATTTCCAAGATGGAATTATTTTATTTATTTCCTTATTATTTTTATGGCAGTTAGCCCTATTTATTTTTGTTTAATGCATTTTGTGTATGGTATGTGGGGATAAGTTTCCTATTCGGATGTTTTCAGTTAAAACTTAATTAAGGAAAGCTATATTTATGTTTTGTTGGTAATTAATGTGTGTGTGTATGTGTGTTTGGAAGGATAATAGGTAAGAATTAGTAGTATCAGGCATTATTTGGTAGTTGAGTTAAGCTGGGCTGGTTGGTTAGGTAGGTCCTTTTATTCTGTAACAAAGAGTTTATATTTGTTACTTTTTCATCCTTATGTTTCAGCTGATTAAGCATTGTATTTGTGTTTTGTAAAAGTTTTATATTTTTCTAATAAAAAGAGTTCCAGCTGTAGCAAAACTCCCAGCATGCCAGGACAGTCAATGGCTATGCCGATGTGCTGGCCCCTGTATTCTCTGTGCAGTGATGACAACAGGGTGCCGCAACCGAGATCACGGGGGTCCTTTGGAGAGGGGATAAGATGTCTTGGTGCGTAGTACCCCTTTAAGAGGGAAAAACATGATATATATTTAACCCCAAACCAAATGTACCTTATTTTTATTTTCTACCTAATGTACATAAAGACCGAAAAAAAAAACACCTGGTCGTCCGATAGTTGCCAGATGTTTATCTGAATATATAGACCATCAGTTACAGAAATGTGCGGTGTCTTTACCAGCATACCTCAGAGATAAATGGGCGTTTATTAACCCTATTGAAAGATATCATACGGGAAGAGGACTATATGTGGGCAACGCTAGATATTGCTTCATTATATAGTAACATCCCACATGACAGAGGAGTGGAAGCTGTGTGATCTTTTTTAGTGGAAGATCCCTTGATGCCCATACATCAGAGGAACTTCATTTTGGAGGCCATTAAAGGAGTAGTGCAGTGTTGAAAAACATCCCCTATCCCAAGGATAGGGGATACATTTCAGATTGTGGGGTGTCCGACTGCTGGGGGGCCCCGTGATCTCCTGTACGGGGCCCTGGCTCGCTGGCCAGATAGCGCGTGTTGACTAGTGTTGAGCAGCATAGGCCATATTCGAATTCGCGATATTTCGCGTATATATGGACAAATATTCGTCATATATTCGCTAAATTCGCATATTCGTAATATTCGCGTAATATTTTTGCATATGCGAAAATTTGCATAAATGAAAATGTGCATAAGCAAATTTTCCCATATGCGAAAATTCATACGCCAGTCTCACACAGTAGTATTAGAGCCTTCTTTACACCACACAAGCTGGAAGCAGAGAGGGATGATCACTGTGATGTGTATTGTGAAAAAAAAAAAAACAATATTCGTAATTTCGAATATATAGTGCTATATTGGCGAATATTCGCGAATTCGCGCATTGCGAATATTTGCGAGCAACACTAGTGTTGACCACCAGACGAAGGGGCAGCCGACACGCCCCCTCAAAAAAAGCGCTATGGCAGAGCCAGAGATATCCAAAGGCAGCGCTGCATCAGTCCCCCCAAAAAATGTGAGTTCCTGGATTTAAATATCTATATTCAGGATGGCTGTTCGCATACTGCCAACTATTTTAAGGAGGTGGACGCAAACAGATACCTCGACTTTAACAGTTGCCATCTTAAATAATGGAAGAAGAACATTCCATTAGGTCAAATGAAAAGAATCCGAAGGAATTGTTCTTCCACACAAAAATACCTACAACAACTAGAGAACCTGGAGGATCGTTTTAAACAAAAAGGGTATCCCAAACCCCTTATACAAGGAGCACGCCAGAGAGTGGACGAATTAGAACAAAGTGCTTGCTTGAAAAATAATAAACAGGGTAATGCAGAGGGGGGTTATAATGATGAATTTGATTCTGTTTTTCTAACTAGGTATTACACTTCACACACCAATATTTTTTTATTATTTTTTTTATTTTTTTTTGTATAGGTAATATCACCAGCTCATATTATTGTGTCATGATTACTGGCACCATATGTAGTCCCCCAGTTATTCTTCTTTAGATGTTTTCCGTGTCCTGTGCAGTATCTCTCCCAGAAGTCCACTTGATGGCCCCCGTGGTGGTCTACACCCCGAAGTCATCAATTTTTACTCTAAGAGAGAGTGTGCAGCTGTTTCTGGAGACGGTCAACAATAACCTCTGCATGGTGGAATAATAGGTCACGATGTTTATCAGGATCAGTAGAAGCATCACCCACTCGATGATTATGATGGGGATTTCACGGATCTCGTCCCAGTCTTCATCATTATGGAATAATTCCTTTAATGTTTCATATCCAAAATAGAAAACTACACAGACAAAAGTCAGGCCACAGCAGGTGCATCTACTATGGTGGATGACTTTTTTTGCTCCTGGTAATTTATACATCTGGATGGACTGCCCAAGGTAGTATAAGGCTTCACATGTAATGGAAATTATCGTGCTGACAAAGTGTATCCTGGGATATTCTTCGGGGGACAATACATGCATAACAGCTGTGGAAAAACAGGAGGCCCACACAATGGCCAGCAGGATCCTCTGGATCAGGACCTGATGACCCCTGAACTCTTCAGTATGCATAACCATATACTTATAAATAAGAAAGGTTAGTACCAAAGTGCCAATGGACGTCCCTATAAATCCAATTCTGAATAATATGCTTTCGGGAAAGACATTTCCCACGTCACTGTGAAGGAAAAGAAACCAATGTTATTATGGATATTTCCTCACTCCCAACCCATGAAATAAGAATCATTTGCTTGTTTATCTTACCTGATGCTCATCAGTGGCGAGGCTGCATGGCCGAGGACGACCGTCATGATGTAGCTGGTGGCAAGCCAGGCCGCACACCAAAACGCCAACAGGAGGGGGACGAACCCCAGTCCTTTTAGCTCCATTTCAGACAAGTAGAAAAAGAAGACGCTAATCTCACTATTCTCACTAATCGCACTGGAACAGACTGAAGGCTCGGGCGGCTGTCAGTGGGATGTCAGGCCTCCAGCTGTCTATGACATCACATGTGACATGTCAGAATGACTGCTTGTTTCTTTGAGCTGCCATGATTTAGTATCTGCTATAGACAGAACCTGATGTTTTTACTATGGACCTTACAGACCTCAGAACCCAAGTAATTAGTGCAGGGGCTCCATTTTGATCATCTCATATTTCACATTATTTGAGTTCCAGGGCTCAGATACATTTGCACCCTCTATAGCAGTGGTCTTCAAGCTGTGAACCCCCAACCGCTGCAGAACCACAACTCCCAGCATGCCCAGACAGCAACTTTGCATAAGGAAATAGTCTAATTAAACTTTTCTTATATATAGAATCCCTGAAATCTCCAATCTCTCCTTTTATTGCTTTATGATCTGTGTTACTTATTTGTAAAAAACAATGTTTGTGATTGTCTTCCCCCCACACACTTATGGGCTATCTCTTCAAACGACTTTATTTGACCTAAAGCGTATAATTGATTTACATAAATAAGCCCCTTTTCATCCAAAAGAGTGAATCTTTAATTTTAAGGAACTCTTTAAGTGCTTTATTCGACCATAATGAAGTAAAGTCAAAACTCCATGTGATTTAAAAAATAAATTTAAGTTCCCCCCATACTTAATTATCTAGATATGCATGGGTGTAGTGAGTATCCCAGCTTCCAAAATCTCAAAAATATCCTTCATTTTTCAGAGGCTTTTTCAAAAATGAAAGAAGCGATCTGATTGGTTGCTATGGGCAACTCAGAAACTTTTCCTCTGGGCAGGTTTTGATAAATCTCCCTCTATGGGGGAGATTCATCAAGACCAGTGTAGAGGAAGAGTTGTGCAGTTGCCCATAGCAACCAGATTGCTTCTTTCATTTTTCACAATGCCTTTGCAAAATGAAAGAAGCGATCTGATTGGTTGCTATGGGCAACTCAGCATATTTTCCTGGAAAAGTTTCTGAGTTGCCCATAGCAACCAATCAGATTACTTCCTTCATTTTTCAGAGACTTTTTCAAAAATGAAAGAAGCGATCTGATTGGTTGCTATGGGCAACTCAGCAGCTTTCCCCATAGACCACAATGGGCCTACTGGTTTCAATGGGCAAAAAATCAGAGTTAATGCACTAGACACAGTTCTCTATACCATTAACCCCTTCCCGACCTATGACATACCTGTACGTCATGGGTGGCAAGGTGTTCCCGACCCATGACATACAGGTACGTCATGAACATTTTTGCCGCTACTCGCGGCATCCCGCAGCGCCCGGTAAGATGGTGGCTATCACTGATAGCCAGCCATCTTACCATGCGACCACGGGGGGTTTCATCCCCCCCCCCCCCCCCCCCAGCGATCGCTGCTATCAGCTGGTCAACTCTGACTAGCTAATAGCAGCGTTTCGCTATCAGAATATTTAGCAGCGCGGTGTGTAAGTCCCGATCACGGGGATCGGGACACACACCGCTCTGCTAAGTGTCCCTTACCCATCCCCCGGCATCACTTACCCGACCATGCGGTGTCCCGAGTGGTCCCGTTGCGAGCGACGTCCTCCAGGCGGTCCCGGCGGCGCTGCGTCCCGGAGGTGAGTTTCCGGCAGCAGTGCGGCATCTTCATTGGCAGCAGTGAGATCGCCGTAAAGCGATCTCACTGCTGCCTCTGGGAGTTTCAAAACGGCAACTCCCAGCATGCCCAGACAGCCTTTGGCTTTCTGGGCATGCTGGGAGTTGTAGTTTTGTAACATCTGGAGGTCCACAGTTTGGAGACCACTGTATAATGGTCTCCAATCTGTGCTGTTCCAGATGTTGCAAAACTACAACTCCCAGCATGCTCAGTCTGTTCAGGCATGCTGGGAGTTGTAGTTCTCTAACATCTGGAAGAGCATAGATTGGAGACCATTATACAGTGGTCTCCAAACTGTGGACCTCCAGATATTGCAAAACTACAACTCCCAGCATGCCCAGACTGCCCAAGCATGCTGGAAGTTGTAGTTCGGCAACATCTGATCCTTCAGATATTGCCGAACTACAACTTCCAGCATGCTTGGGCAGTCTGGGCATGCTGGGAGTTGTAGTTTTGCAACAACTGGAGGCACACTAGTTGGGAAACATTGTCCGTTTGCTACCTCAGTGCCTCCAGCTGTTTCAATTGTTGCAAAACTATAACTCCCAGCATGCACTGACAGACCATGCATGCTGGGAGTTGTAGTTTTTCAACAGCTGGAGGCACACTGGTTTGGAAACGCTAAGTTTGGTTGCAAAACACTTGAAAGTTTATTACTTAACTTAGTGTTTCCAAACCAGTGTGCCTCCAGCTGTTGCAAAACTACAACTCCCAGCATGCACGGACAGCCAAAGGGCATGCTCGGAGTTTGCAACAGCTGGATGTTTGCCCCCTCCCCCCAATGTGAATGTACAGGGTACACTCACATGGGCGGAGGTTTACAGTGAGTGCTGCAAGTTTGAGATGGCGCAAAATTTGCGCTGCAGCTCAAACTCCCAGCGGCAAACTTGCTGTGAACCTCTGCCCATGTGACTGTACCCTAAAAACACTACACTACACTAACACTAACCTAAACACTACATATACACATTATCCCTACACAGCCCCCCTCCCCCAAAAAAATGAAAAACGTCTGGTACGCTACTGTTTCCAAAACGGAGCCTCCAGCTGTTGCAAAATAATAACTCCCAGTATTGCCGGACAGCCATTGACTGTCCAGGCATGCTGGGAGTTTTGCAACAGCTGGAGGCACCCTGTTTGGGAATCATTGGCATAGAATACCCCTATGTCCACCCCTATGCAAATCCCTAATTCAGGCCTCAAATGCGCATGGCGCTCTCTCAAAAACATATAACTTTAAAAAGGCAAATTTCCCTGGGTTGAGGGCTGCACTACAGGACATAGACTGGGGGGAGGTGTTCTCAAATGCTGATGCAGAAGGTAAATGGGACATCTTTAAATCGACTCTAAATAACTATACAGCTAAATATATACCAAAGGGGAACAAATATAAACGATTAAAACTAAATCCTACATGGCTGACAAATGAGGTTAAAAGAGCAATAAACAACAAAAAAATAGCCTTCAAAAAATACAAATCTGATGGGTCAGCTATAACATTTAAACAGTACAAGGAGCTTAATAAAATCTGTAAAAATGTAATAAAAATAGCAAAAATTCAAAATGAGAGACAGGTGGCCGAAGAAAGCAAAACTAATCCTAAATATTTTTTTAGATATATAAATACAAAAAAACCAAGGGCAGAGCATGTAGGACCCCTTAATAATGATAATGGGGAGGTTGTCACGTGCGATCAAGAGAAGGCGGAGCTACTGAATGGGTTCTTTAGTTCTGTATATACTATGGAAGAAGGAGCTGACATTGGCCAGGTCAGTGCTGGTAACACATCATATAATGTATTGAACTGGCTTAATGTAGAGATGGTACAAGGTAAGTTAAGTAAAGTAAATGTAAGCAAATCTCCAGGGCCGGATGGACTACACCCAAGAGTTCTTAGAGAGGTAAGTTCAGTAATATCTGTACCCTTGTTCATGATATTTAGAGATTCTCTGGTGTCTGGTATTGTGCCAAGGGACTGGCGCAAGGCTAATGTGGTACCAATCTTCAAGAAGGGCTCTAGGTCTTCGCCAGGCAATTATAGACCGGTAAGTCTAACGTGCATTGTGGGTAAATTGTTTGAAGGACTTATAAGGGATTACATACAGGAATACATAGGGGATAATAGTATTATAAGTGATAGCCAGCATGGGTTTACTAAGGATAGAAGTTGTCAAACCAATCTAATTTGCTTTTATGAAGAGGTGAGTAGAAGCCTTGACAGAGGAATGGCTGTGGATATAGTGTTTCTGGATTTTGCCAAAGCGTTTGATACTGTCCCTCATAGACGTCTGACAGGTAAGTTAAGGTCCTTGGGCTTGGAAACTTTAGTTTGTAACTGGATTGAACACTGGCTCATGGATCGTACCCAGAGAGTGGTGGTCAATGATTCGTACTCTGATTGGTCCCCGGTTATTAGTGGTGTACCCCAAGGTTCAGTACTGGGCCCGCTGCTGTTTAATTTATTTATCAATGATATAGAGAATGGTATTAACAGCTCTGTTTCTATCTTTGCAGATGACACCAAGCTTTGTAGCACAGTACAGTCTATAGAGGATGTGCATAAGTTACAAGATGACTTGGATAGACTAAGTGTCTGGGCATCCACTTGGCAAATGAGGTTCAATGTGGATAAATGTAAAGTTATGCATCTGGGTACTAATAACCTGCATGCGTCGTATGTCTTAGGGGGGATTAAACTGTCAGAGTCACTGGTAGAGAAGGATCTGGGTGTACTTGTAGATCACAGACTACAAAATAGCATGCAATGTCAGGCTGCTGCTTCCAAAGCCGGCAGGATATTGTCATGTATAAAAAGAGGCATGGACTCGAGGGGCAGGGACATAATACTCCCCCTTTATAAAGCATTGGTACGGCCTCACCTGGAATATGCTGTTCAGTTTTGGTCGCCTGTTCATAAAAGGGACACTGCGGAGTTGGAAAGGGTGCAGAGACGCGCGACTAAACTAATATGGGGCATGGAACATCTTAGCTATGAGGAGCGATTAAAGGAGTTACAATTGTTTAGTCTTGAGAAGAGACGTTTAAGGGGGGATATGATAAACGTATATAAGTATATAAATGGCCCATACAAAAAATATGGAGAAAAACTGTTCCAGGTTAAACCCCCCCAAAGGACGAGGGGGCACTCCCTCCGTCTGGAGAAGAAAAGGTTTAGTCTAAAGGGGCGGCACGCCTTCTTTACCGTGAGGACTGTGAATTTATGGAACGGTCTACCTCAGGAACTGGTCACAGCAGGAACAATTAACAGCTTTAAAGCAGGGTTAGATACATTCCTGGAACAAAATAACATTAATGCTTATGCAGAATTATAAAACTACATCCCTTTCCCTTATCCCCTTACATCCTTCCCTTCAATCCCCTGGTTGGACTTGATGGACGTATGTCTTTTTTCAACCATACTAACTATGTAACTATGTAACTTTGGAGCCCTGTTGTATTTCAGGGCAACAGTTTTGGGACACATATGGGGTATTGCCGTACTCGGGAGAAATTGCCTTACAAATTTTGGGGGGCTTTTTCTTCTTTAACCCCTTATGAAAAGGTGAAGTTGGGGTCTACACCAGCATGTTAGTGTAAAAAAATAATTTTTTTACTCTGACATGCTGGTGTTGCCCTATACTTTTCATTTTCACAAGAGGTAAAAGGGGAAAAAAGATCCTCTAAATTTGTAATGCAATTTCTCCCGAGTATGGAGATACCCCATATGTGGGCGCAAAGTGCTCTGGGGGCGCACAACAAGGCTCAGAAGGGATAGTGCACCATGTACATTTGAGGCGATTTGCACAGGGGTGGCTGATTGTTACAGCAGTTCTCGGAATCAGAATGATAAGTAAAAGCATTCCAGAGTTATTAATGTTTAAAGTGACAGTGGTCAGATTTTCAAAAAATGCCCAGGACCTGAAGGTGAAAATGGGCTGGGTCATGAAGGGGTTAAAGGGGTACTCCGGTGAAAACCTTTTTTTTCTTTTAAATCAACTGGCTCCGGAAAGTTAAACAGATTTGTAAATTACTTCTATTAAAAAATCGTAATCTTTCCTGTACTTATTAGCTGCTGAATACTACAGAGGAAATTATTTTCTTTTTGGAATGCTCTCTGATGACATCACGAGCACAGTGCTCTCTGCTGACGTTATTATAATAATAATAATAATGTCTTTATTTATTGTTGTCCTTAGTGGGATTTGAACCCTCTCCAGCTCCACTATATCTTTCTTGTACACTGGTGCTCAGTACTGTACACAGTACTCTATGTGAGGACTGACTAGTGATTTGTACAGCGGTAGCATTATTTCCTTGTCGTCGGCATCTATGCCCCTATTGATGTACCCCATGATTTTATTAGCCTTGGCAGCAGCTGCCCGACACTGGTCACTACAGCTAAGTTTACTGTTACCTAAGGCTCCTAAGTCCTTTTCCATGTCAGTCGTCCTAAGTGTTCTTCCATTTAATACATAATCCCAGCTCGGATTTTTGCATTACCTTACATTTATCAGTGTTGAACCTCATCTGCCACTTCCCAGCCCAAACCTCCAACCTATCCAGATCCATTTGTAACAGTGCACTGTCCTCTATAGTGTTTACCACTTTACAGAGTTTGGTGTCATCTGCAAAGATTGCTACTTTACTATTCAACCCCTCTGCAAGGTCATTCATGAATATATTAAATAGGACAGGACCCAAGACGGACCCCTGTGGTACCCCACTAGTAACAGTCACCCAATCAGAATAAGTACCATTAATAAACACCCTCTGTTTCCTATCATTGAGCCAGTTACTTACCCACTTGCGCACATTCTCACCCAGCCCAAACCTTCTCATTTTATGCACCAACCTTTTATGTGGAACCGTATCAAATGCTTTGGAAAAATCCAGATATACGACATCCAGCGATTGCCCCTGGTCCAGTCTTGTGCTCACCTCCTCATAAAAGCTGATCAGGTTAGTTTGACAGGATCAATCCCTCATAAATCCATGCTGATACAGGGTCATACATTTATTTTTATCAAGATATTCCAAAATAGCATCTCTTAGGAAACCCTCAAACAATTTACCGAGGTTAAACTAACAGGTCTATAATTCCCGGGGTCACCTTTTGACCCCTTCTTAAATATTGGCACCACATTTGCCATGCGCCAGTCCTGGGGAACAGTCCCTGTCACTATAGAGTCCCTGAATATTAAAAATTGGGGTCTGTCTATTACATTACTTTTTTTTTATATTTTTTTTATTTTAATATTAAACAATTACAAAAATACATTGTACAAATCCGATAAAACAACATCACCAATCGGAAGAAAAGCAAAAGCCATAGAAGCCAAATCCATACTTGTTTACATCCAAGAGTATGTCTAATCAATTTTGCCCATCTTACCAATAGCTCCCAGCAGTATAAACTCTATCGTACGAGGTACCTTCACAGGGATTTTACTTTCTACCTCTTTTATTACAGATTCCCAGAAAACAGATATCTTCTCACACGACCAAAAACTATGTAAATAGTCCGCCTCTTCCAAACCACATTTAACACACTGTGAAGTGATTCTCACCCCTATCCTATGTAAATGAAGCGCGGAATAGTGGGTCTTGTGTAATATCTTAAATTGTGTAATTTTATGTTCCATATTACGAGAAACCTTGCTTATATTTTGGGCCATAATGTCCCAATCTTCCTCAGACACAGTACCCACTATTCCGGACCATTTGTCTTTAATTCTGTCGATCCCCCTTACTCCAATAATCTTATTTAATTTCTTATACAAAATTGATATTCCTTTTTTTTTTTAAAGTGCTCTATTTGAGTTAGTGCTTCTATGAAATTGTGTTTCTGTGCTACATATATCTCCTTATCTATCGTGTTATGGACTGCATGACTAACTTGCCAATAGTACAGCCAATCGTTATCACTAATATCATACCCCCTTTTTATGTGCTCAAATGAAAAGAGTTGTCCTTTATCAAATAATTGTTCCAGTCGTTTTATACCCTTACTATCCCAAAAAGTTGACTCACACTTCACCAATTCTTTAAATTTATTGTTACCCCATAGGGGTGTGAACCCAAAACTATTTCCTACATGTAATTCTCCCTTTAATCTTTCCCATACTTTCCTATATTTATACAATAACATCGTGTTATTTGACCCACTCTCCTCATAATCATCTCATTCCAACACCTCATATATGTTCACTTTCTCCTTATCTACTACAATCTTCTCCAGATATCTAAAATTTCTCCAATTCACGATTCGTACCAACTGCGCGGCCATGTAATAAACAAAGAAATTGGGCATATCCAATCCCCCCCTATCTCCAGGGGCCATAAAACATCTGTACTTCAGACGAACCCTTTTTCTTCCCCATAACAATCTACCCAGTATCACTTCTATCTTCCGGAACCAGCATTTGCCGATCCACACTGGCGAGGTAGCAAGAAAAAAAAGGATCTGTGGGAGGACCACCATTTTTATTATCGCCATCCTTTCTGACATAGAGAAGGGCATTTTAATCCATACTTCTACTCTCTTCGCTAAACTATTCAAAAGGGGCAGTATATTGTTAATCACAAACCTATCATTCGTGGCTGCTATTTTTACTCCCAGATAATGGAGACATTCATTTTTTTTTAACACGGATAGTCTTCCCACCGTCTCCCCCATATCTTCATCCAGGGGGAGCATAGTAGATTTACTCCAATTTATGTCCAACCCAGATAGAGGGGCAAATGCCTCGAACATCTTAATGATACGATGTATTTTTTCTTGTGGGTTAGTTACAAAAAGGAGGATATCATCTACAAATAACAAGATCTTACTCTTCTCTCCATTTACTCCAAATCCCTCATAAACATCATTATCTCTTATCCAAGCCGCTAAGGGTTCAATATAAATTAAAAATAAAAAGGGTGAGAGGGGGCAGCCCTGCCTTGTTCCTCTACTTAGTTTGAATGGGTAGGAGGGGGTTCCATCTACCACCACACTCGCCTCGGGGTTAGTGTATAGTAGCTGAATATAACTCAAAAACCTCGGGCCCACCCTAACCCTTTTCAAAACTTCCCAGAGGTATTCCCACTCCACCCTGTCAAAAGCTTTAGTAGCATCCAATGACAGAATGGAGCGGGGGCCACGGGATCCACTCTGGATTGCTTCATACACCTGGTGGATATTGTCATGAACCGTTCTTCCTGACCTAAACCCTCCCTGGTCACCGCCCACCACTACCTTCACTACTTTATCCAATCTCCTTGCCAGTGCTTTCGCTATTATCTTTATATCTGTATTAAGCAAGGAGATATGAGCCCAAATCCAAGGGATCCTTATCTTTTTTCCTAATGAGTCTAATATTAGCCTCACACATAGATTTAGGGAGAACCCCCCCCCCCCTCCAGGATTCATTAATGATACCCAGCAGTTTTGGAAGCAGCAGGATTGAGTATATTCTATATATCTAGAAAGGAATGCCGTCAGACCCAGGGGATGTATTCCCTTGGATTGATGCCAATGCCTCCTCCAATTCCTGGAGGGAGATTGGGTCATCCAGGGAGTCCCTGACATCCTCTGTCAAACTCGGAATATTAATTCCCCTCAAGAATTCCGCTACCTCCGCCCTATTAATATAGCTGCCCATATAGAGATTGGAGAAAAAAGAGCCAACCATTTGGGCTATTTCTTCTCTATCTGTGGTTATGCTGTCATCCTCCCTCCTCAGAGCCATAATACCACGTTCGTCGCCTTGATTTTTAAGTAATCTTGACAGTGTCTTATTTGGTTTCCCTTTCTCAAAGAAATTAAATTGCCCACTGAAGAATAGTTTATTTTGTGCCTTTTTAAGTAGATATTCTTTATATTCCTCTTGAGCTGCCTTCAGTTCTAACAGCTGTTCCCCCCACTATCCTCTTCTATCCCTGCTTCTAATGTTGCCACTTTACTATTCAGTACTGATTCTTCCTGTGAGAATTCCTTTTTTTTTTTTATTGATTCGCCCTATATATAGACCCCTCAAGTATGCCTTCATAGTATCCCATACCACCTGAGGGTTTGCGGACTTATGATTAATCTCCCAGAATGCCTCTATTTCCTGTCTAAACCAGTCCTGGTCGCCCACTAATTCAATCCAGTGGGGGTTGAGCCGAAAGCCCAACCTTTTCCCACCCATTACCTTACCTCCAATTTCCACCACCACTGGGCAATGGTCCGATAGGGTTTTAGCTTTATACTGCACCCTGCTGGTCCAGGTCATTGCATTCTTATCACACAGGCATAAGTCAATTCGGGAAGCGGTGTTATATGAGGTACTAAAACATGAGTACTGTCTTACTCCTGGGTTTAGTTTCCGCCACCCATCAACCCAATTCATCTCTCCACAGTATCTCGCCAATGCTGTTTCGTTCCCCCCTACATTCCTACCTAATTTGTATCTGTCCATACTAGGGTCTATTACATTGTTCAAATCTCCAACTATCCATAATGCCGAATGTGTCTTACTTTCGCTATAGCTCACGAGGTCCCTCAGAACATCCACTCTAAAAGATGGAGGAATATAAACAAAAGCCAAGATGACTGCCCTATCTTCCCATATTCCATAAAGAAATACATATCGACCATACTTATCTACCTTTGCATTCTTAGTCTCGAATGGTACCCTCCTGTGAACATATACTGATACTCCCATGGAGTAGGAAGAGAGTCTGGAGTGGTATTCTTCTTTGGCCCACTTCCTTGGAAGTATCTGCTCATCTCTTGACCTATGGGTCTCAACTAAACATATGATCGCAGGAAGGCACCTCCGAATATAATCGAAGACTGCACACTTTTTAATTCTATCCGACATACCTCGTATGTTCCAGGCTAATAATTTAAGCATAGATATATTTGCCTAAGAGAAAAAAGAAAAGAGAGAAGAAGAAGAGAGAGAGAGAAAAAAAAAAAAAAAAAACCCTCTTTTGATCATCCCGTGCCATCCCTCCCTCCTTTCCCTTATCCTTCCCCCCCCCGCACCCCCCCTCTCCCCATAATGCACCGTACTTCTACTATGCACTCCTATCCTAGTGACACCCCAGAGAACCCCCCAACCCCTCCCCCCTCCCCCCCGAGACGTAACATTATTACTCAACTAATACTTCCAACCCCTAATGCCACAGTAGTGCCTTATATTAGATGCCTTATTTATCCATCCAATCTGAGACTTCTTGTGGGGTTCCAAATATTGTTACCTTTCCCTTATGCTCAACCCGGAGTCTCGTTGGAAACAGCAGAGAGAAGGGCACCCCTGCGTTCTTTAGCCGCCTTTTTATCTCCCGAAAGGATGCCCTTTTCCTCTGGGTCTCCCAAGAGAAATCCGGATATAGAAAAATATTCTGTCCATTATACTGTAGGTCCCTCATCTCTCTTGCCCTCCTAAGGATAGTATCCCTGTCCTGGGAGGTATATAACTTAATTAGGATTGTCCTAGGGGGACCCCCCGGAGGGGGAATACGCCTTGGCACTGATGAGCTCGTTCAATCCCAAACATTGGAGTAAGATGCCCTTCCCCTATCCCCTCCTTCAACCACCTACTAAGAAACTGTATGGCAGAGTCCCCCCCCCCCCCTCCACCCCCTCAGGAAACCCCACCATCCCATCAGGAAACCCCACCATCCTTATATTACAACGTCTGGATCTATCCTCAAGGTCAGTGAGCTTATCTTTAACAGATGTCCTCTCCTTTTTCAAGTCATTAACCTCCTCCTCCAAAACCGTAATCCTATTTTCTGTTTTAGGGGCTTCTTCCTCCAGTCTGGAAATCCTATCTCTCATTTTAGTCATATCGTGTCTTATCAGAGATACCTCGGTAGATACCACACCTAATTGTTTATTTATCTCCTCAATTGCACAATTAGATTTTTTCACCCCTCCCAAGATCTCCTCCAACATCTGTGTTCCCACAGGGGGCACAGACTGCCCTTCCTCAGTTTCTTCCACCGCCAAGACCGAGTACCTAGAGCCTGTTTTACTAGGGGAGAGATCCTTCTGGGTTCTAGTTTTTATACCCACAGCTGGAGACTTCCATATTTTATCCAATTTACCCATAGCCCCCTTATCTTTTTGTGGCGAGCTACCCCCTGATCTTCTGGGGTTCACCTTAGGGGCCATTTCACCCACTATTTCTCTTCACTTTATATTTGTGGGGTGTATGTATCACTACGGGGATATCACGGACCAACTTAGCAACTTTATACACCATAGGCCCCTCCCACTCGAGAATTTAAATCCCGTTATTTACAGCATACAAAAGTAAGAATTCACAGTCCCATATGGCTCTGGGGAGCGCTTAAAACCTAGGGTATCACACCCTGATCCAGAAATATCCACCACCAAATATAGCATACTAATATGCAACTACGGAATCATTAGCGTATTCACGCTCCCCCTGGTAGACAGTGCAATCACCCCCCAGAGTCACTGATCTTATTGGGTCCAGGGAGGGGTCCAATTTCATGAGAGAGGAATTCTGCTAAGACCAAGTTGTTCAATTTAGTCCATGAGTCCCGGTTTCTCCAAATCGCTAGGAGGAGTGACCAGGCAGAGAGTCAGGCATCCAATATTGTCCATTCCACATGGGGCCAGTGCAAGAGGCTGCTTCTGTTCAGAATATTGCCGGGGTATTAATCAATGGTTTCACCGGCTTCTGCACTGTTAGATATTCATCACATGTAAAGTCTGATCGTTTTACTCAGCTCCACTCTCCATCCACAAGAAAGGGTCTGGGCCAGTCTATTCAAATCCCAGCAAGGAGTAGCGGAGTTCCACACATGCCCCTCAACACCTCCGCGTCTGTCTATTACATTACTTAATTCCTTTAGAACATGGGGGTGAATGCCATCTGGACCTGGTGATTTGTCTATTTTGATTTTTTGTAGGTGGCACTGTACTTCTTCCTGGGTTAGACAGGTGACCTGTACTGGGGAGCTTACCTTATCACACTGTATTTCACCTGGCATTTCATTTTCCTCAGTGAATACAGTGGAGAAGAATTTTAGTATATTTGCTTTTTCCTGATCCCCGTTTATAATTTCTTCCTCATCATTTTTTAAAGGGCCAACACTTTCATTTTTGACCTTTTTGCTATTTATATAATTAAAGAACATTTTGGTGTTAGTCATACTCTCTTTGGCAATGAGTCTTTCTGTCTCTATTTTTGCGGCTTTTATCTGTTTTTTACATATTTCACATTTTTCTCTATAGCTTTTTAATGCTTCTTCACTGCTGTCCTGTTTTAGTAACTGAAATGCTTTATTTTAGTCATTTATTGCCCCCTTAACATTTTTATTCATCCATATTGGTTTACTTTTATTTCTGACCCTTTTATTCCTATAAAGTATATACATCTTACAGTGAAAATTTAAGATATTTTTAAAAGTCTCCCATTTAGTGTCAGTATTGTTATTTTTGAGGACATTATCCCATTTTATATTGTTATGGGCTTCTCTGAGTTGATCGAACTTTGCTTTTCGAAAGTTAATTGTTTTTGTGGCCCCTCGAGAGATTCCCTTATTGAAGAACAAGTTATAATGTATTACATTATGATCACTATTTCCTCGGTGTCCATCTACTTGCACATTAATTACTCTGCCAGTTTCAGTACGTTGGTAAATATTAAGTCTAGTAGGGCGCCCCCTCTGGTCAGGCCCTGCACCATTTGGGACAGATAATGGTCTTTAGCTATAGTCAGAAATCTGTTTCCTTTAAAGTCGAAGTCTGCCCAGTTCTCCATGAACCCAAACCCCTCCTTCCTACACCAGCTTCTGAGCCACTTGTTTACCTCCCTTATCTCCCGCAGCCTCTCTGGTACGGCTCGTGGTACAGGTAATATTTCAGAAAATACTACCTTGGAGGTCCTTGCCTTAAGCTTGCAGCCTAAGTCCCTGAAATCATTTTTAAGGACACTCCATCTACCTCTTACTTTGTCATTGGTGCCAATATGTACCATGACTGCTGGGTCTTCTCCAGCCCCACCCAGCAACCTGTCAACCCGATCCGCGATGTGCCGAACTCGAGCGCCAGGAAGACAACACACTGTTCGGCTATCCCGGTCTTTGTGACAGATCACCCTGTCTGTCCCCCTAATAATTGAGTCCCCCACTACTAGTACCTGTCTGGCCTGCCCTGCTCTCCTCCCTCCCTCCTTACTGGAGCAGACACCCCCCTGGCGGTCAGAGGCAGAGTCCTGCTGCAGTACCGCTAGCTCTGAAATGACATCCCCCTCATCTGCCAACTGGGCAAACTTGTTGGGGTGTGCCAGTTCAGGACTAGCCTCCCTGACACTTTTCCCTCTACCCCGTTTTCTAACTGTAACCCAGCTAACTGCCTGACTATCCTGCCCCTCCGTCCCACTATCCATCCCCACCTCGACCCCAGAGAGTACCTGCTCAGTGAGCAGGAGACTACTCTGCGGGTTGTCAATGCATCTCAGTGTTGCCAGTTGCTCCTCTAGATCCAGGATCTGGGCTTCTAAATGAGCAACTCGCACACATCTCGCACAACAATATGCACCCTCAAACTGTTGTTCAAGGATTGCATACATTGCGCAAGATGCACACTGGACTGCCTTTTCCAACATGGAGGTCATACTAGATTTGGGGATTGCAAAAATTAACAGAAAAGAAAAAAAAATCAAATATTTCAATTTAAACTTCCTGAATTTAAAGTCCCTTAATTTTAAGTCCCCTCACTTTTATACTCACTCACTTGTATGCTTCACACTCTTGTATACAGACAAACAATCGCTAGCTCAACATAGTGTATTTGCTTTATATTTATCACAACCACAACCACCTCTCTTCCACTGCCTGGAAGTGAAACTTTTTTTTTTTTTTTTTTTCATTTACACATCCAAATTTAACGAAAAGTCGTAAAAGACCTGTGGGGTGTTAAGGCTCACTGGACCCCTTGGTACGTGGCTTGAGGGGTGTAGTTTCCAAAATGGTATGCCATGTGGGGGTTTTCTGCTCTTCTGGCACCATAGGGGCTTCCAAAATGTGACATGCCCCCCAAAAACCATTTCAGCAAAAATTCACTCTCCAAAATCCCATTGTTGCTCCTTCCCTTCTGAGCCCTCTACTGCACCAGCCGAACACTTTACATACACATATGAGGTATTTCCTTACTCTAGAGAAATTGGGTTACAAATTTTGGGGGGCTTTTTCTCCTATTACCCCTTGTAAAAATTCAAAAACTGGGTCTACAAGAACATGCGAGTGTAAAAAATGGAGATTTTGAATTTCCTCCTTCACTTTGCTGCTATTCCTGTGAAACACCTAAAGGGTTAACACACTTACCCAAATGTCATTTTGGATACTTTGAGGGGTGCAGTTTTTATAATGTGGTCATTTGTGGGGTATTTCTAATATGAAGGCCCTTCAAATCCACTTCAAAACTGAACTGGTCCCTGAAAAATTCCAATTTAGAAAATGTTGTGAAAAATTGGAAAAGTGCTGCTGAACTTTGAAGCCCTCTGATATCTTCTAAAAGTTAAAACCTGTCAACTTTATGATGAAAATATAAAGTAGACATATTGTATCTGTGAATCAATATATTATTTATTTGGAATGTCTGTTTTTGTTACAAGCAGAGAGCTTCAAAGTTAGAAAAATGCTAAATTTTCAATTTTTTCATCAAATTTTGGAATTTTTCACCAAGAAATGATGCAAGCCTCGACAAAAATTTACCACTAACATGAAGTAGAATATGTCACGAAAAAACAATGTCAGAATCAGAATGAAAAGTAAAAGTATCCCAGAGTTATTAATGCTTAAAATGACAATGGTCAGATGTGCAAAAATGGCTGGGTCCTTAAGGTGAAAATGGGCTGGTTCCTTAAGGGGTTAAACCCCACTGGCATTTGACAGATCTTTGGAACAGTGGGCTGTGCAAATGAAAAATTTTCATTTTTCTTTTGGCAGACCACTGCTCAAAAAAATCTATCAGACACCTGTGAGATGTAAATGCTCACTGCACTTCTTATTAGGGGTGTAGTTTCCAAAATGGGGTCACATGTGTGTGTGTGTGTGTGTGTGTGTGGGGGGGGGGGGGGGTTCACTGTTCTGGCACCATGGAGGCCTAAACGCACATGGCCTTCAATTTCAGCCAGATTCTCTCTCCAAAAGCCCAATGGTGCTCCTTCTCTTCTGAGCCCTGTAGTTCACCCGCAGAGCACTTTACATCCACATGTGGGGTATTTTCTGACTCAGAAGAGATGGGGTTACAAATTTTGCTGGGCTTTTTTTCCTATTACCCCTTGTGAAAATGATAAAATTGGGGTAACAATAGCATTTTAGGGAAAAAAATATACATTTTTTTATTTTCACCTCCAACTTTAACAAAAATTTGTCAAACACCTGTGGGATGTTAAGGCTCACTATACCCCTTGTTACTTTACGTGAGGGGTGTAGTTTTCTAAATGGGGGTCACATATGGGTGTTTTTTATGTTTATGTCAGAACTGCTGTAACTACCAGCCACCCCTGTGCAAATCACCAATTTAGGCCTCAAATGTATATGGTACACTCTGTTTACACTAACATGCTGGTGTAGACCCAAAATTTACCTTTTCTTAAGGGGTAAAAGAAGAGAAAAAAAATTTGTAACCAAAAACTGTTGCCTTGAAATATGAGAGGGCTCCAAAGTGAAAGAGCACCATGTGCATTTGAGGCCTAAATTAGGGATTTGCATCCACCACCAAATTACCCTACAGCAGTGCTTTCCAAATAGGGTGTCTCCAGCTGTTGCACTACTTCCTGTTCAGGGTGTGGTTGTGTGATCGTCAGCTCCAGGAGAACCAGAGAACCAGAGAGCAGCAGGATTTTCACCAGCCCTCCCCCCCCCCCCCCCAGGTTTGTGGCAGCCTTCGGGGAAGGGTTTCCCTGCATGAACCCCAACGTCCCCATCTCCCTTACCAGGCCGGCGGGAGGTGGAGGTGACATTGCAACGGCCAACTCCCAGGATGGGGTACGGAGATCCTCCAGGATCCGCAGAAATGCAGAACCAACTCCACCGTCCATATCTGGAAGCCGCAAGGCTGCAAGGAAGGCTACAAGCAAGGCTGCAGGTAAAGACCTGCATGAAGGTGAGGAGTTGAGGAGAAACATGGGGAGGCAAGGTACCTCTGAACCCCAGCAATGGGGGGCATTGGGTCCCAGGGAGTCTTTGGCCACTTTTGGGTCCCGAATCCAAGCAAAAATGGCGGAGTATGAGTGTCTTGGCAAAATGCTTCGTGGGCTAAGAGAGGACTTAAAATTTGCCCGTTACCAGGCTGATTACACCTCAAAAAATCGAAGGCCAGTGTATTCGGCTAAAGTGCGCACCCTGAAAAAAGAGGTTGAGGAGGTAGAAAGGGTGAGGATGGAGATCATGGAAGGGGCTGGTATCTTCAGAGAAAAACTCTGCAATGAAAGTCGGTTCAGAGGCCAGCAGAACCCAGAAAGAGAGGAGGAGGTCAGTCACAGCGAAAGCAGTGCAGAGGAGGATGGTGTGGAGGTGGATGGTGGAGGAGAAAGAGAGAACAGTGCTGAGGAGGACAGTGTGGAGGAAGATGGTGGTGGAGAAAGAGAGGACAGTGCTGAGGAAGGTGCTAAAGAGAAGCAAGATGGTGGTGCAGAGGAGAGTGAAATGGAGGAGGACACAACCCAGAGTTCATACATAAATCCTGCTCAGGTAGCCCTGCCTGTAACGTCAGATGACAGCAGTGACGACAGCGGCAGCAGCAATGGGTTAATTGGTGGTGGATTGCTGAAGGCGATTGTGCTCCAAGAGTCACCTACCCATTTTGAGAACTTATCATTTGGAAATGACTTAGGCCCAGATACTGAGGTGAAGGGCAAGAGGAAGAGGAGAAATAAAAGGAAAAAAGGAGAGGTCACCAGACTTGTTTATTCTTCTCTCCAGCAGTCTGGGCCATCTGAAAAGGTGGTTCAGGCTGGTGGGCCCCCCAGTCTGCCCGACCCCGCTTTTGCTGTAAAGCGGGGCCAGAATGGGGGGTACATGGTGGATAAGGTTTCTAAGATGGCTGCAGACGCCAAGGAGCCGCCTGTCCAGTCGGTAGGGAAGGGCAGGACAGGCTTAAGGTGGGCGACTCCGATGCTGCAGGACCACCCCAGGTGGGCAGGGGGCGTGTCCTAGTGCCGGAGCTTGGTGATGTTGCTGTCTGCTCGGGGGGCGGTCCCCCGAGCGATCTGGGCGTAGCAGGGCACTCCTCTGTGAGGGGGGGGAGTGTCCATGCGTCTGGATTGGTAGAAAAGCCCGGGCGGTCGGGTAAGGTGGCTCCTGAAGGTTGCACTGACGCTGTGGGGAATCCCTCCACGTCGGCTGCTGTAGGAGGGGTGGGGGTGCGTCCGGAGGGACAGATCCCACCCAGTGTGAAGCAGTTCTCACTGGGAACATCATCGGCGTTGAAGGAAGTGTCATCACTGGAACTGGAAGTAACATCGCCAGAACCGAAAAAGCGGTCATCGGGGGCGGGACCAGCAGCACAAACCCCCGTGGCATACGCAAATAACCCGGCCAGCTCAGGAAAGTTTAGCCAGGATAATAGTGTGAAAGGGAAGAGTGCAAAAGAGAGTGAAAATTTTGGTGATGGTATGTTGCATGAAAATGTTAGCAGTGTGCAAGAGTGGGGCATTAGAGGTGTACTAGAGAGGGGTGCTAGCGGTGTGCAAGAGAGGGGTGCTAGCGGTGTGCAAGAGAGGGGTGCTAGCGGTGTGCAAGAGAGGGGTGCTAGCGGTGTGCAAGAGAGGGGTGCTAGCGGTGTGCGAGAGAGGGGTGCTAGCGGTGTGCAAGAAAGGGATGCTAGCGGTGTGCGAGAGAGGGGTGCTAGAGGTGTACAAGAGAGGGATGCTATCGGTGTGCAAGAGAAGAGTGCTGGAGGCAGGCAAAGGGATGTCACTGGATCAGTAAAGAGTACTGAGGAAGTAGGGGCTGGTTCGGCTGCCCCCCTGGTGGCGACTGCTAGAAGCTATGCCAGCGTCGCTGCCGGGGAATCAAGAGGGTCTCCGTCTCCATCTGGTTCTGGGGGTCACTTGCAGCGGCGCCTCCTGGAGGCTCTGCGTAAGGGTGATAGGTCAATTGAGGTAGAAGGGAGGGGTTCGGTTGACCTGTCTTTTTGGATAGAGAGGCATGGTCTGGGTGCCTTCCAAGAACAGAATGGGGAGGTGATGTGGTCCCTCCCGACTCCCGGGCAGGATAGTAACCGTAGGAATGTGGCCCGTCTGATTTGGAGGGGTAAAGATGCGTGTGTTACGCCGAGCGCTCCGGGTCCCCGCTCCTCCCCGGAGCGCTCGCTACACTCTCGTCACTGCAGCGCTCCGGTCAGATCCACTGACCCGGGGCGCTGCGATACCGCCTCCAGCCGGGATGCGATTCGCGATGCGGGTGGCGCCCGCTCGCGATGCGCACCCCGGCTCCCGTACCTGACTCGCTCTCCGTCGGTCCTGTCCCGGCGCGCGCGGCCCCGCTCCCTAGGGCGCGCGCGCGCCGGGTCTTTGCGATTTAAAGGGCCACTTCGCCGCTGATTGGCGCAGTGGTTCTAATTAGTGTGTTCACCTGTGCACTCCTTATTTATACCTCACTTCCCCTGCACTCCCTCGCCGGATCTTGTTGCCATTGTGCCAGTGAAAGCGTTTCCTTGTGTGTTCCTAGCCTGTGTTCCAGACCTCCTGCCGTTGCCCCTGACTACGATCCTTGCTGCCTGCCCCGACCTTCTGCTACGTCCGACCTTGCTTCTGTCTACTCCCTTGTACCGCGCCTATCTTCAGCAGTCAGAGAGGTTGAGCCGTTGCTAGTGGATACGACCTGGTCACTACCGCCGCAGCAAGACCATCCCGCTTTGCGGCGGGCTCTGGTGAAAACCAGTAGTGACTTAGAACCGATCCACTAGCACGGTCCACGCCAATCCCTCTCTGGCACAGAGGATCCACTACCTGCCAGCCGGCATCGTGACAGCGTGCCCGCCCCGGGCAAGGGTGGTTGAGCTCCTCCTTCAGATGGAGTTCAGGGCGAGTGACATCTTTGCCCTGATTCACCCCTATGGTTCTTCTGAGTTCGACATCAGCTTTGTTCGGCCAGAGGGTCTTGAACTTTTCTGGTCGAATTACGAGATGGTGAAGAACGAGCCCGGCTGGCGGGATTTCGCTGTAAAAGCGATATCCCGGCAGAACCAAACCAAGAGAGTGACCGTTTTGACCCGTAACGAGTCGCTGTCTTGCTACGACATCATGACCTGGCTCGGTCGTTATGGGGATGTGACGGACATGCCCAAGAAAAATCTTGATGAGCACGAGATCTGGTCTGGGGCCTGGACGTTTTCCGTCAAACTTAGGCGTTCAGGGAGCACAGTTGCCCACATCCCATCGGCAGCCTTACTCGGACGTGACAGAATCCAAGTCTTCTACCAGGGGCAGCCTAAAGTCTGCCACAGGTGTGGTAGTCCTACCAATTTTAGCGCAGCCTGCACTGTGCAAGTTTGCGCTTTTTGTGGTGGGGCTGGTCATTTGGCTGCATCCTGTGGGCAGATCCGGTGTCATCTGTGTGTTGTCCTAGGACACCCTTTCAAGCGTTGCCCCAGCGCCTTTTCCCGTTTGGTGGCCGCTCCAGCTGGGGAGAGCTTTAGGGTTGCCCCGGCTGGGGAGGGTACGGGCATGGGTGAAGGAGCAAAAGGGTTAATGAAGAGCAAGAAGGGGCCTGCCAAACTAAGGCGAGAGGAAAACCGCAGAAGGAGCAGGGAGCTGGAGAGTTCTCAGGTGGCGGGGGTAGCTCCTGGCCCTGCTCCTGTCACTAGCCCAGATGTTGCTGAGACCCTGGGGGATGGTGTGTTGGATGAGGAGATTAGGAGGATTCGCGAAGAGGAAGGCAAAGAGGCTGATCTTTTCTGATTCCTCCCACTATAAAAGTGTGGATGAGGAGGGGAGGGAAAGGCCGAAAAAAGACAAGGGCAAAAAAGTTGTAAAGGGGAAGTCTCAGTCCTCTATTTCAGGTGCTAAAGGCCAGGTCCTAAAAGGAAGCTTACCTGCCCCCCTTCTGATTGACCTATCGAACAGGTACCTTGTCCTTGATACCATCTCCTCCCCCTCATTGGAGGGGGGTGGCGAGGATGGGGTGCCTGAGGGATTGGAGCCTCCAGGGGGAACTGGGTCCTGTCCTGTTGAGGCATCTTCCTCGGAGGGCAGGGCTAACTCAGGGCCAGATGGAGATGGGAGCCAGATGGATCAGTCTGAGTCAAAAAAGAGATCTAAAGAAAGTAAGAATGCTCCTTCTTCTTCAGGGGATGAGGCGGTGAAGAAGAAGGGCAAGAAAAAATAATGGGTAAGGCCGTCTAACTCAATTACCCAGGATGGCAGCACTCACCCCATTGACGCTGGCATCTATTAATTGTGCCAGTATAAAGTCTGATACGGCTAGATTCGCAGCCTTTGATTTTCTCGGCCGTGTTGAAGCCGACATTTTCTTTTTACAGGAGACCAGGTTGTCAGATCTAGCCTCTCTGGTGAAAGCCAGAAGAGAGTGGAGGCGCGGCCCCTCCCACTGGTCTCTTGTGGCTGAGCCGTATAGTGGGGTGGCGGTCCTTTTTACCGCTCCGGTCGAATGCAGACGGGTCATTGAGTTAGAAATGGGGAGGTGCCTGATCTTAGATGTCTTCATGAAGGGACAAGAGCTCCGGCTCATTAACATCTACACCCCACAAACAAAGTGGGGCCGTAAGGATCTCTTTATGAGGATTAAACCCTTTCTTTTTACTAGCCGGCAAGTGATCTTTGGAGGGGACTTCAATAATGTCACGAGGTCCCAAGATAGGAGAGGTTCCAATGATCGGCTGGCTTATGACTGTGTGGCCCTTAGTAATATAGTCAGGGAAGCTCGCCTAGAGGATGCCCACATCCGGAGCCCCTCAGGCCACGCGGGTTTCACCTTTCATCGAGGTAGCAGCAGGTCTAGGATAGACAGGTTTTATTTAAAGGAGGAAGCCGTCTCTTCCGCAGTGTCCGTGGTTGAGGTGGAGTTCTCCGACCACTGTATGATTTTGTTTTCCCTGAATGTTTCAGAGACCCCCCGGATGGGAAAAGGTTATTGGAAGCTGAATTTGTCCCTCCTGGAGGAAACAGAGATAAGACAGTCCTTTGAGGATTTTCTTCAAAGTCAGGTACCTTTACTGGACTTTTGTAGTAGTAAGTCTGAGTGGTGGGAGATATTCAAGAAGCAGGTTGCGGGGTTCTTCCGCCAGCTCTCGAGCCTCAGGTCCCTAAACAGGTATCGCCTGTATCAGGGACTGAGGAGGAAACTCGAGCTTCTCGTCTCGACTGGAGGTAGCCGAGAGGATATCTCCAGAGTGAAGTCCTTGCTGATGAGGTGTCAGTACGATAGGCAAGCATCTTTGGTTTTTGAGAGGGATTACGGGAAGTACCGCTCGCCCGACCCTTACAGGAACTGCAAGATGTCAGTGAGTAGTAAAGTAGTCTCAGGACTGATTGATAGTACGGGATCTCTGAATCGGTCCAGATCAGGGATCCTGGAGGTCGTCAGATCCTTCTACTCGCACCTACAGACAGGAAGCTTCTGGCCAAGATACTGTTTAATCGGCTGGTGAAGTTTGCACCCCGGCTCCTTTCGGGGGCTCAGCACTGCTCTGTTCCAGGCCGAAGCACCTTAAGTGCTGTCCTCAGTGTCAGGGAGGCAGTGGAGCGGAGTAGTGCGGGTCTCTGGAAGGGGTACTTACTTTTCCTTGGATCAGGCCAAAGCATTTGATCGAGTGAACCATGACTACCTCTGGTCCGTCCTCCTGAGATATGGCTTACCGTGTACTTTTGTTAATTGGCTTAAGATCTTGTATGCAGGGGCAGAGAGTTTCCCGCTGGTGAACGGGTGGTCTGGCCGCTCTTTGAGGTGGGGTCTGGAGTCCGTCAGGGTTGTCCTTTGAGCCCGCTCTTATATGTATTTGCGATCGATCCCTTCCTTAGGAGGGTGAGTTGCGGACCATTGGCGGGAGTCAGGATGATTCTGGCGGAGCCGGGTGTCGCCCAGAGAGTGGTGGCGTACGCTGATGATGTCACCATTTTCCTCTCCTCGAGAGAGGAGGCCGATGTGGTGATGTCGGAAGTGGACCGCTACTCGGAGGCATCCGGGTCTAAGATCAACCAGGATAAGTGTGAGAGTCTCTGGCTGGGAGGGGGAGACCCCACGTTTGATCTCCCGGACACCCTTCCAGGGCCCCAAGACTCAGCAAAAGTTTTGGGCATCACATTCGGCCAGGATGATTATCCCACCAAAAACTGGGATGGTAAGCTCCAGGATGCCACTCAGAGGGTGGACCAGTGGAAGGGTTGGTCTATGACCCTCAGGGAAAGGGTACACCTGATCAAATCGTACCTGCTCCCCTTGTTTATCTATCTGGGCAGCGTATGTATTTTACCAGAGGCTTACTACACTAGGGTCTACAGCCTGTTTTTCCAACTGTTATGGGGGAACAGGTTGAACCTAGTCAAGAGGGAGGTTACGTACCGCACGAGGAGACTAGGGGGTTTATCTATGGTAAACCCTGTGGTGTTCTTAACGAACACCTTCTTGAAAGCCAACATTGCAAACCTCTGGTCAGAGAGGGCTCCTCCGTGGGTACTCTCCTGCAGGGAATGGTTTCGGCCTTTCTTCCAGGAATGGGAGACAGGAGGGCAAGTGAAGGACCTCCGTACACCACATGGATATCTTCCGGCTTACGCTACCCCGACTCTGAAGGCGATACGTCGGTGGGGTCTGGGAGTGTGGGAGATCAGGACCCAGTCAAGGCAGTTCCTTGACAAACGGGTTCTGTTGACCCACTTCCAGAAGCCTCTGGCGCTCAGGGACTGCCCAGGTCGGGATCTGACGGTGGGATTGCATCTTTTAAATATGAAAAGGATCCCCCAGAAGTTTTGGGACTTGGCCTGGCGCTGCTTTCAGGGGAAGCTATATGTGAGGGACAACCTGAAGTACAGGAACTCTGATGACCGGGGATGTCCCCGAGAAGAGTACGGGGACACGCTGGAAAGCATGGACCACTTCCTGCTTCATTGTCCCTTTAATATAGGGGTTTACAACAGGGTGGGTGCTTCCATCGGCTGGAGTCAACTTGCCGGCCTTTCCTATCCGGAGTGGGCTTATGGGGCATTCAGGAACCTGGGTGGCCGTGATCGGGGCACTTTATTCTTAGTTAGCTTAGTGGTTAGGTACTACACGTGGAATGCACGGTGCTTAGTATCGACCCAACAGAAAGTCCTCTCCGAGGTGGAGGTATGTAGGAACATCACTGGTGACCTCGGGAAGATCAGGTCTTTGGAGTATGGCAGTCTTGGTACCAGTAGGGCTTCTCTCCTGTGGAGAGGGTTTTCTTTTGATGTACCTTAATTTTGGTTAGGGACAGTATATAGATGTTAGGGTGAGTATAGGGTCAGTTTTATGAAGGGATAGCGATAGGGTTAGAAGTAAGGTTCATAGGGTAAGCATTTTGAAACTTAGTTTTATCAGGATTGCCATCCTTCTTCCTGGTGGTGGGCTATGCATGTCACTCTAGCTTTTTGTTTTGTTTTCTGTAATTTGAATGTAAAGGGCTTGCAGGCAACCAATCTTGGGCCTGGTGGGGGTTTGAAGTACTGTATTACTTTGTTTTTCATATTATTTCTGTGGTTGTAGTGAATTAGTACATTGTTGAGTTAGTTAATAATAGTGGGGGGGGGGATTAATTTTAAGTTGGGTGGGGGTTGTTGGGGGGAGGGGGTGATGCTTTGGGTCTGACTTGGGTCAGTTTATGGACAATGACTGTTTCAGTAAAAAAAAAATAAAAAAACACTGTGATACACGAACTCTGACCATGTCCAGTGGGAGTGGTGTGGGTGATGGGAGAGTTCATAGTGTAGGTTATTTTTCTTTAGGTTTTATTCTTGTTTACATGTATTTCATAAGTATAAATAGTTTTATGTATTTTTGTATAGTGTTATACCTCATTGTTGGGTAAAGGCAGTCGGACCAGCTTTTAGTTGATATTATTGTGTTTATTTTTTCCCCCTTATGGTAATGTATCCATGCATGTGTGTGTTACTATAGTTTAAAGAGAAGGGAAAGGAGAAAGGGGAAAAAATAAATAAATAAATGAAATTTCCAAGTTGGAATTATTTTTAGTTATGGCAATAAGCCCTCTTTTTATTATAATTTTTTTTATTTTTTTTTTTACTTTATTTTATTTTTTTATTTTTTTCGTTGTTATGATCTAATATGTATTGTGAGTATTGGTTGTTGTCTGTGTGTAAAATTAATGGTATTTCCAAGATGGAATTATTTTATTTATTTCCTTATTATTTTTATGGCAGTTAGCCCTATTTATTTTTGTTTAATGCATTTTGTGTATGGTATGTGGGGATAAGTTTCCTATTCGGATGTTTTCAGTTAAAACTTAATTAAGGAAAGCTATATTTATGTTTTGTTGGTAATTAATGTGTGTGTGTATGTGTGTGTGTTTGGAAGGATAATAGGTAAGAATTAGTAGTATCAGGCATTATTTGGTAGTTGAGTTAAGCTGGGCTGGTTGGTTAGGTAGGTCCTTTTATTCTGTAACAAAGAGTTTATATTTGTTACTTTTTCATCCTTATGTTTCAGCTGATTAAGCATTGTATTTGTGTTTTGTAAAAGTTTTATATTTTTCTAATAAAAAGAGTTCCAGCTGTAGCAAAACTCCCAGCATGCCAGGACAGTCAATGGCTATGCCGATGTGCTGGCCCCTGTATTCTCTGTGCAGTGATGACAACAGGGTGCCGCAACCGAGATCACGGGGGTCCTTTGGAGAGGGGATAAGATGTCTTGGTGCGTAGTACCCCTTTAAGAGGGAAAAACATGATATATATTTAACCCCAAACCAAATGTACCTTATTTTTATTTTCTACCTAATGTACATAAAGACCGAAAAAAAAAACACCTGTTCGCCCGATAGTTGCCAGATGTTTATCTGAATATATAGACCATCAGTTACAGAAATGTGCGGTGTCTTTACCAGCATACCTCAGAGATAAATGGGCGTTTATTAACCCTATTGAAAGATATCATACGGGAAGAGGACTATATGTGGGCAACGCTAGATATTGCTTCATTATATAGTAACATCCCACATGACAGAGGAGTGGAAGCTGTGTGATCTTTTTTAGTGGAAGATCCCTTGATGCCCATACATCAGAGGAACTTCATTTTGGAGGCCATTAAAGGAGTAGTGCAGTGTTGAAAAACATCCCCTATCCCAAGGATAGGGGATACATTTCAGATTGTGGGGTGTCCGACTGCTGGGGGGCCCCGTGATCTCCTGTACGGGGCCCTGGCTCGCTGGCCAGATAGCGCGTGTTGACTAGTGTTGAGCAGCATAGGCCATATTCGAATTCGCGATATTTCGCGTATATATGGACAAATATTCGTCATATATTCGCTAAATTCGCATATTCGTAATATTCGCGTAATATTTTTGCATATGCGAAAATTTGCATAAATGAAAATGTGCATAAGCAAATTTTCCCATATGCGAAAATTCATACGCCAGTCTCACACAGTAGTATTAGAGCCTTCTTTACACCACACAAGCTGGAAGCAGAGAGGGATGATCACTGTGATGTGTATTGTGAAAAAAAAAAAAACAATATTCGTAATTTCGAATATATAGTGCTATATTGGCGAATATTCGCGAATTCGCGCATTGCGAATATTTGCGAGCAACACTAGTGTTGACCACCAGACGAAGGGGCAGCCGACACGCCCCCTCAAAAAAAGCGCTATGGCAGAGCCAGAGATATCTAAAGGCAGCGCTGCATCAGTCCCCCCAAAAAATGTGAGTTCCTGGATTTAAATATCTATATTCAGGATGGCTGTTCGCATACTGCCAACTATTTTAAGGAGGTGGATGCAAACAGATACCTCGACTTTAACAGTTGCCATCTTAAATAATGGAAGAAGAACATTCCATTAGGTCAAATGAAAAGAATCCGAAGGAATTGTTCTTCCACACAAAAATACCTACAACAACTAGAGAACCTGGAGGATCGTTTTAAACAAAAAGGGTATCCCAAACCCCTTATACAAGGAGCACGCCAGAGAGTGGACGAATTAGAACAAAGTGCTTGCTTGAAAAATAATAAACAGGGTAATGCAGAGGGGGGTTATAATGATGAATTTGATTCTGTTTTTCTAACTAGGTATTACACTTCACACACCAATATTTTTTTATTATTTTTTTTATTTTTTTTTGTATAGGTAATATCACCAGCTCATATTATTGTGTCATGATTACTGGCACCATATGTAGTCCCCCAGTTATTCTTCTTTAGATGTTTTCCGTGTCCTGTGCAGTATCTCTCCCAGAAGTCCACTTGATGGCCCCCGTGGTGGTCTACACCCCGAAGTCATCAATTTTTACTCTAAGAGAGAGTGTGCAGCTGTTTCTGGAGACGGTCAACAATAACTTCTGCATGGTGGAATAATAGGTCACGATGTTTATCAGGATCAGTAGAAGCATCACCCACTCGATGATTATGATGGGGATTTCACGGATCTCGTCCCAGTCTTCATCATTATGGAATAATTCCTTTAATGTTTCATATCCAAAATAGAAAACTAAAAAAGACAAAAGTCAGGCCACAGCAGGTGCATCTACTATGGTGGATGACTTTTTTTGCTCCTGGTAATTTATACATCTGGATGGACTGCCCAAGGTAGTATAAGGCTTCACATGTAATGGAAATTATCGTGCTGACAAAGTGTATCCTGGGATATTCTTCGGGGGACAATACATGCATAACAGCTGTGGAAAAACAGGAGGCCCACACAATGGCCAGCAGGATCCTCTGGATCAGGACCTGATGACCCCTGAACTCTTCAGTATGCATAACCATATACTTATAAATAAGAAAGGTTAGTACCAAAGTGCCAATGGACGTCCCTATAAATCCAATTCTGAATAATATGCTTTCGGGAAAGACATTTCCCACGTCACTGTGAAGGAAAAGAAACCAATGTTATTATGGATATTTCCTCACTCCCAACCCATGAAATAAGAATCATTTGCTTGTTTATCTTACCTGATGCTCATCAGTGGCGAGGCTGCATGGCCGAGGACGACCGTCATGATGTAGCTGGTGGCAAGCCAGGCCGCACACCAAAACGCCAACAGGAGGGGGACGAACCCCAGTCCTTTTAGCTCCATTTCAGACAAGTAGAAAAAGAAGACGCTAATCTCACTATTCTCACTAATCGCACTGGAACAGACTGAAGGCTCGGGCGGCTGTCAGTGGGATGTCAGGCCTCCAGCTGTCTATGACATCACATGTGACATGTCAGAATGACTGCTTGTTTCTTTGAGCTGCCATGATTTAGTATCTGCTATAGACAGAACCTGATGTTTTTACTATGGACCTTACAGACCTCAGAACCCAAGTAATTAGTGCAGGGGCTCCATTTTGATCATCTCATATTTCACATTATTTGAGTTCCAGGGCTCAGATACATTTGCACCCTCTATAGCAGTGGTCTTCAAGCTGTGAACCCCCAACCGCTGCAGAACCACAACTCCCAGCATGCCCAGACAGCAACTTTGCATAAGGAAATAGTCTAATTAAACTTTTCTTATATATAGAATCCCTGAAATCTCCAATCTCTCCTTTTATTGCTTTATGATCTGTGTTACTTATTTGTAAAAAACAATGTTTGTGATTGTCTTCCCCCCACACACTTATGGGCTATCTCTTCAAACGACTTTATTTGACCTAAAGCGTATAATTGATTTACATAAATAAGCCCCTTTTCATCCAAAAGAGTGAATCTTTAATTTTAAGGAACTCTTTAAGTGCTTTATTCGACCATAATGAAGTAAAGTCAAAACTCCATGTGATTTAAAAAATAAATTTAAGTTCCCCCCATACTTAATTATCTAGATATGCATGGGTGTAGTGAGTATCCCAGCTTCCAAAATCTCAAAAATATCCTTCATTTTTCAGAGGCTTTTTCAAAAATGAAAGAAGCGATCTGATTGGTTGCTATGGGCAACTCAGAAACTTTTCCTCTGGGCAGGTTTTGATAAATCTCCCTCTATGGGGGAGATTCATTAAGACCAGTGTAGAGGAAGAGTTGTGCAGTTGCCCATAGCAACCAGATTGCTTCTTTCATTTTTCACAATGCCTTTGCAAAATGAAAGAAGCGATCTGATTGGTTGCTATGGGCAACTCAGCATATTTTCCTGGAAAAGTTTCTGAGTTGCCCATAGCAACCAATCAGATTACTTCCTTCATTTTTCAGAGACTTTTTCAAAAATGAAAGAAGCGATCTGATTGGTTGCTATGGGCAACTCAGCAGCTTTCCCCATAGACCACAATGGGCCTACTGGTTTCAATGGGCAAAAAATCAGAGTTAATGCACTAGACACAGTTCTCTATACCATTAACCCCTTCCCGACCTATGACATACCTGTACGTCATGGGTGGCAAGGTGTTCCCGACCCATGACATACAGGTACGTCATGAACATTTTTGCCGCTACTCCCGGCATCCCGCAGCGCCCGGTAAGATGGTGGCTATCACTGATAGCCAGCCATCTTACCATGCGACCACGGGGGGTTTCATCCCCCACCCCCCCCCCCCAGCGATCGCTGCTATCAGCTGGTCAACTCTGACTAGCTAATAGCAGCGTTTCGCTATCAGAATATTTAGCAGCGCGGTGTGTAAGTCCCGATCACGGGGATCGGGACACACACCGCTCTGCTAAGTGTCCCTTACCCATCCCCCGGCATCACTTACCCGACCATGCGGTGTCCCGAGTGGTCCCGTTGCGAGCGACGTCCTCCAGGCGGTCCCGGCGGCGCTGCGTCCCGGCGGCGCAGGTTGACCGCCAGATGAAGGGGCAGCCGACACGCCCCCTCAAAAAAAGCGCTATAGCAGAGCCAGAAATTGCCAAAGGCAGCGCTGCATCAGTCCCCCAAAAAATGTGAGTTCCTGGATTTAAATATCTATATTCAGGATGGCTGTTCGCATACTGCCAACTATTTTAAGGAGGTGAATGCAAACAGATACCTCGACTTTAACAGTTGCCATCTTAAATAATGGAAGAAGAACATTCCATTCGGTCAAATGAAAAGAATCCGAAGGAATTGTTCTTCCACACAAAAATACCTACAACAACTAGAGAACCTGGAGGATCGTTTTAAACAAAAAGGGTATCCCAAACCCCTTATACAAGGAGCACGCCAGAGAGTGGACGAATTAGAACAAAGTGCTTGCTTGAAAAATAATAAACAGGGTAATGCAGAGGGGGGTTATAATGATGAATTTGATTCTGTTTTTCTAACTAGGTATTACACTTCACACACCAATATTTTTTTATAATTTTTTTTTATTTTTTTTTGTATAGGTAATATCACCAGCTCATATTATTGTGTCATGATTACTGGCACCATATGTAGTCCCCCAGTTATTCTTCTTTAGATGTTTTCCGTGTCCTGTGCAGTATCTCTCCCAGAAGTCCACTTGATGGCCCCCGTGGTGGTCTACACCCCGAAGTCATCAATTTTTACTCTAAGAGAGAGTGTGCAGCTGTTTCTGGAGACGGTCAACAATAACCTCTGCATGGTGGAATAATAGGTCACGATGTTTATCAGGATCAGTAGAAGCATCACCCACTCGATGATTATGATGGGGATTTCACGGATCTCGTCCCAGTCTTCATCATTATGGAATAATTCCTTTAATGTTTCATATCCAAAATAGAAAACTACACAGACAAAAGTCAGGCCACAGCAGGTGCATCTACTATGGTGGATGACTTTTTTTGCTCCTGGTAATTTATACATCTGGATGGACTGCCCAAGGTAGTATAAGGCTTCACATGTAATGGAAATTATCGTGCTGACAAAGTGTATCCTGGGATATTCTTCGGGGGACAATACATGCATAACAGCTGTGGAAAAACAGGAGGCCCACACAATGGCCAGCAGGATCCTCTGGATCAGGACCTGATGACCCCTGAACTCTTCAGTATGCATAACCATATACTTATAAATAAGAAAGGTTAGTACCAAAGTGCCAATGGACGTCCCTATAAATCCAATTCTGAATAATATGCTTTCGGGAAAGACATTTCCCACGTCACTGTGAAGGAAAAGAAACCAATGTTATTATGGATATTTCCTCACTCCCAACCCATGAAATAAGAATCATTTGCTTGTTTATCTTACCTGATGCTCATCAGTGGCGAGGCTGCATGGCCGAGGACGACCGTCATGATGTAGCTGGTGGCAAGCCAGGCCGCACACCAAAACGCCAACAGGAGGGGGACGAACCCCAGTCCTTTTAGCTCCATTTCAGACAAGTAGAAAAAGAAGACGCTAATCTCACTATTCTCACTAATCGCACTGGAACAGACTGAAGGCTCGGGCGGCTGTCAGTGGGATGTCAGGCCTCCAGCTGTCTATGAGATCACATGTGACATGTCAGAATGACTGCTTGTTTCTTTGAGCTGCCATGATTTAGTATCTGCTATAGACAGAACCTGATGTTTTTACTATGGACCTTACAGACCTCAGAACCCAAGTAATTAGTGCAGGGGCTCCATTTTGATCATCTCATATTTCACATTATTTGAGTTCCAGGGCTCAGATACATTTGCACCCTCTATAGCAGTGGTCTTCAAGCTGTGAACCCCCAACCGCTGCAGAACCACAACTCCCAGCATGCCCAGACAGCAACTTTGCATAAGGAAATAGTCTAATTAAACTTTTCTTATATATAGAATCCCTGAAATCTCCAATCTCTCCTTTTATTGCTTTATGATCTGTGTTACTTATTTGTAAAAAACAATGTTTGTGATTGTCTTCCCCCCACACACTTATGGGCTATCTCTTCAAACGACTTTATTTGACCTAAAGCGTATAATTGATTTACATTAATAAGCCCCTTTTCATCCAAAAGAGTGAATCTTTAATTTTAAGGAACTCTTTAAGTGCTTTATTCGACCATAATGAAGTAAAGTCAAAACTCCATGTGATTTAAAAAATAAATTTAAGTTCCCCCCATACTTAATTATCTAGATATGCATGGGTGTAGTGAGTATCCCAGCTTCCAAAATCTCAAAAATATCCTTCATTTTTCAGAGGCTTTTTCAAAAATGAAAGAAGCGATCTGATTGGTTGCTATGGGCAACTCAGAAACTTTTCCTCTGGGCAGGTTTTGATAAATCTCCCTCTATGGGGGAGATTCATTAAGACCAGTGTAGAGGAAGAGTTGTGCAGTTGCCCATAGCAACCAGATTGCTTCTTTCATTTTTCACAATGCCTTTGCAAAATGAAAGAAGCGATCTGATTGGTTGCTATGGGCAACTCAGCATATTTTCCTGGAAAAGTTTCTGAGTTGCCCATAGCAACCAATCAGATTACTTCCTTCATTTTTCAGAGACTTTTTCAAAAATGAAAGAAGCGATCTGATTGGTTGCTATGGGCAACTCAGCAGCTTTCCCCATAGACCACAATGGGCCTACTGGTTTCAATGGGCAAAAAATCAGAGTTAATGCACTAGACACAGTTCTCTATACCATTAACCCCTTCCCGACCTATGACATACCTGTACGTCATGGGTGGCAAGGTGTTCCCGACCCATGACATACAGGTACGTCATGAACATTTTTGCCGCTACTCGCGGCATCCCGCAGCGCCCGGTAAGATGGTGGCTATCACTGATAGCCAGCCATCTTACCATGCGACCACGGGGGGTTTCATCCCCCACCCCCCCCCCAGCGATCGCTGCTATCAGCTGGTCAACTCTGACTAGCTAATAGCAGCGTTTCGCTATCAGAATATTTAGCAGCGCGGTGTGTAAGTCCCGATCACGGGGATCGGGACACACACCGCTCTGCTAAGTGTCCCTTACCCATCCCCCGGCATCACTTACCCGACCATGCGGTGTCCCGAGTGGTCCCGTTGCGAGCGACGTCCTCCAGGCGGTCCCGGCGGCGCTGCGTCCCGGCGGCGCAGGTTGACCGCCAGATGAAGGGGCAGCCGACACGCCCCCTCAAAAAAAGCGCTATAGCAGAGCCAGAAATTGCCAAAGGCAGCGCTGCATCAGTCCCCCAAAAAATGTGAGTTCCTGGATTTAAATATCTATATTCAGGATGGCTGTTCGCATACTGCCAACTATTTTAAGGAGGTGAATGCAAACAGATACCTCGACTTTAACAGTTGCCATCTTAAATAATGGAAGAAGAACATTCCATTCGGTCAAATGAAAAGAATCCGAAGGAATTGTTCTTCCACACAAAAATACCTACAACAACTAGAGAACCTGGAGGATCGTTTTAAACAAAAAGGGTATCCCAAACCCCTTATACAAGGAGCACGCCAGAGAGTGGACGAATTAGAACAAAGTGCTTGCTTGAAAAATAATAAACAGGGTAATGCAGAGGGGGGTTATAATGATGAATTTGATTCTGTTTTTCTAACTAGGTATTACACTTCACACACCAATATTTTTTTATAATTTTTTTTTTTTTTTTTTTTGTATAGGTAATATCACCAGCTCATATTATTGTGTCATGATTACTGGCACCATATGTAGTCCCCCAGTTATTCTTCTTTAGATGTTTTCCGTGTCCTGTGCAGTATCTCTCCCAGAAGTCCACTTGATGGCCCCCGTGGTGGTCTACACCCCGAAGTCATCAATTTTTACTCTAAGAGAGAGTGTGCAGCTGTTTCTGGAGACGGTCAACAATAACCTCTGCATGGTGGAATAATAGGTCACGATGTTTATCAGGATCAGTAGAAGCATCACCCACTCGATGATTATGATGGGGATTTCACGGATCTCGTCCCAGTCTTCATCATTATGGAATAATTCCTTTAATGTTTCATATCCAAAATAGAAAACTACACAGACAAAAGTCAGGCCACAGCAGGTGCATCTACTATGGTGGATGACTTTTTTTGCTCCTGGTAATTTATACATCTGGATGGACTGCCCAAGGTAGTATAAGGCTTCACATGTAATGGAAATTATCGTGCTGACAAAGTGTATCCTGGGATATTCTTCGGGGGACAATACATGCATAACAGCTGTGGAAAAACAGGAGGCCCACACAATGGCCAGCAGGATCCTCTGGATCAGGACCTGATGACCCCTGAACTCTTCAGTATGCATAACCATATACTTATAAATAAGAAAGGTTAGTACCAAAGTGCCAATGGACGTCCCTATAAATCCAATTCTGAATAATATGCTTTCGGGAAAGACATTTCCCACGTCACTGTGAAGGAAAAGAAACCAATGTTATTATGGATATTTCCTCACTCCCAACCCATGAAATAAGAATCATTTGCTTGTTTATCTTACCTGATGCTCATCAGTGGCGAGGCTGCATGGCCGAGGACGACCGTCATGATGTAGCTGGTGGCAAGCCAGGCCGCACACCAAAACGCCAACAGGAGGGGGACGAACCCCAGTCCTTTTAGCTCCATTTCAGACAAGTAGAAAAAGAAGACGCTAATCTCACTATTCTCACTAATCGCACTGGAACAGACTGAAGGCTCGGGCGGCTGTCAGTGGGATGTCAGGCCTCCAGCTGTCTATGACATCACATGTGACATGTCAGAATGACTGCTTGTTTCTTTGAGCTGCCATGATTTAGTATCTGCTATAGACAGAACCTGATGTTTTTACTATGGACCTTACAGACCTCAGAACCCAAGTAATTAGTGCAGGGGCTCCATTTTGATCATCTCATATTTCACATTATTTGAGTTCCAGGGCTCAGATACATTTGCACCCTCTATAGCAGTGGTCTTCAAGCTGTGAACCCCCAACCGCTGCAGAACCACAACTCCCAGCATGCCCAGACAGCAACTTTGCATAAGGAAATAGTCTAATTAAACTTTTCTTATATATAGAATCCCTGAAATCTCCAATCTCTCCTTTTATTGCTTTATGATCTGTGTTACTTATTTGTAAAAAACAATGTTTGTGATTGTCTTCCCCCCACACACTTATGGGCTATCTCTTCAAACGACTTTATTTGACCTAAAGCGTATAATTGATTTACATAAATAAGCCCCTTTTCATCCAAAAGAGTGAATCTTTAATTTTAAGGAACTCTTTAAGTGCTTTATTCGACCATAATGAAGTAAAGTCAAAACTCCATGTGATTTAAAAAATAAATTTAAGTTCCCCCCATACTTAATTATCTAGATATGCATGGGTGTAGTGAGTATCCCAGCTTCCAAAATCTCAAAAATATCCTTCATTTTTCAGAGGCTTTTTCAAAAATGAAAGAAGCGATCTGATTGGTTGCTATGGGCAACTCAGAAACTTTTCCTCTGGGCAGGTTTTGATAAATCTCCCTCTATGGGGGAGATTCATTAAGACCAGTGTAGAGGAAGAGTTGTGCAGTTGCCCATAGCAACCAGATTGCTTCTTTCATTTTTCACAATGCCTTTGCAAAATGAAAGAAGCGATCTGATTGGTTGCTATGGGCAACTCAGCATATTTTCCTGGAAAAGTTTCTGAGTTGCCCATAGCAACCAATCAGATTACTTCCTTCATTTTTCAGAGACTTTTTCAAAAATGAAAGAAGCGATCTGATTGGTTGCTATGGGCAACTCAGCAGCTTTCCCCATAGACCACAATGGGCCTACTGGTTTCAATGGGCAAAAAATCAGAGTTAATGCACTAGACACAGTTCTCTATACCATTAACCCCTTCCCGACCTATGACATACCTGTACGTCATGGGTGGCAAGGTGTTCCCGACCCATGACATACAGGTACGTCATGAACATTTTTGCCGCTACTCGCGGCATCCCGCAGCGCCCGGTAAGATGGTGGCTATCACTGATAGCCAGCCATCTTACCATGCGACCACGGGGGGTTTCATCCCCCACCCCCCCCCCCCCAGCGATCGCTGCTATCAGCTGGTCAACTCTGACTAGCTAATAGCAGCGTTTCGCTATCAGAATATTTAGCAGCGCGGTGTGTAAGTCCCGATCACGGGGATCGGGACACACACCGCTCTGCTAAGTGTCCCTTACCCATCCCCCGGCATCACTTACCCGACCATGCGGTGTCCCGAGTGGTCCCGTTGCGAGCGACGTCCTCCAGGCGGTCCCGGCGGCGCTGCGTCCCGGCGGCGCAGGTTGACCGCCAGATGAAGGGGCAGCCGACACGCCCCCTCAAAAAAAGCGCTATAGCAGAGCCAGAAATTGCCAAAGGCAGCGCTGCATCAGTCCCCCAAAAAATGTGAGTTCCTGGATTTAAATATCTATATTCAGGATGACTGTTCGCATACTGCCAACTATTTTAAGGAGGTGAATGCAAACAGATACCTCGACTTTAACAGTTGCCATCTTAAATAATGGAAGAAGAACATTCCATTCGGTCAAATGAAAAGAATCCGAAGGAATTGTTCTTCCACACAAAAATACCTACAACAACTAGAGAACCTGGAGGATCGTTTTAAACAAAAAGGGTATCCCAAACCCCTTATACAAGGAGCACGCCAGAGAGTGGACGAATTAGAACAAAGTGCTTGCTTGAAAAATAATAAACAGGGTAATGCAGAGGGGGGTTATAATGATGAATTTGATTCTGTTTTTCTAACTAGGTATTACACTTCACACACCAATATTTTTTTATAATTTTTTTTTTTTTTTTTTTTGTATAGGTAATATCACCAGCTCATATTATTGTGTCATGATTACTGGCACCATATGTAGTCCCCCAGTTATTCTTCTTTAGATGTTTTCCGTGTCCTGTGCAGTATCTCTCCCAGAAGTCCACTTGATGGCCCCCGTGGTGGTCTACACCCCGAAGTCATCAATTTTTACTCTAAGAGAGAGTGTGCAGCTGTTTCTGGAGACGGTCAACAATAACCTCTGCATGGTGGAATAATAGGTCACGATGTTTATCAGGATCAGTAGAAGCATCACCCACTCGATGATTATGATGGGGATTTCACGGATCTCGTCCCAGTCTTCATCATTATGGAATAATTCCTTTAATGTTTCATATCCAAAATAGAAAACTACACAGACAAAAGTCAGGCCACAGCAGGTGCATCTACTATGGTGGATGACTTTTTTTGCTCCTGGTAATTTATACATCTGGATGGACTGCCCAAGGTAGTATAAGGCTTCACATGTAATGGAAATTATCGTGCTGACAAAGTGTATCCTGGGATATTCTTCGGGGGACAATACATGCATAACAGCTGTGGAAAAACAGGAGGCCCACACAATGGCCAGCAGGATCCTCTGGATCAGGACCTGATGACCCCTGAACTCTTCAGTATGCATAACCATATACTTATAAATAAGAAAGGTTAGTACCAAAGTGCCAATGGACGTCCCTATAAATCCAATTCTGAATAATATGCTTTCGGGAAAGACATTTCCCACGTCACTGTGAAGGAAAAGAAACCAATGTTATTATGGATATTTCCTCACTCCCAACCCATGAAATAAGAATCATTTGCTTGTTTATCTTACCTGATGCTCATCAGTGGCGAGGCTGCATGGCCGAGGACGACCGTCATGATGTAGCTGGTGGCAAGCCAGGCCGCACACCAAAACGCCAACAGGAGGGGGACGAACCCCAGTCCTTTTAGCTCCATTTCAGACAAGTAGAAAAAGAAGACGCTAATCTCACTATTCTCACTAATCGCACTGGAACAGACTGAAGGCTCGGGCGGCTGTCAGTGGGATGTCAGGCCTCCAGCTGTCTATGACATCACATGTGACATGTCAGAATGACTGCTTGTTTCTTTGAGCTGCCATGATTTAGTATCTGCTATAGACAGAACCTGATGTTTTTACTATGGACCTTACAGACCTCAGAACCCAAGTAATTAGTGCAGGGGCTCCATTTTGATCATCTCATATTTCACATTATTTGAGTTCCAGGGCTCAGATACATTTGCACCCTCTATAGCAGTGGTCTTCAAGCTGTGAACCCCCAACCGCTGCAGAACCACAACTCCCAGCATGCCCAGACAGCAACTTTGCATAAGGAAATAGTCTAATTAAACTTTTCTTATATATAGAATCCCTGAAATCTCCAATCTCTCCTTTTATTGCTTTATGATCTGTGTTACTTATTTGTAAAAAACAATGTTTGTGATTGTCTTCCCCCCACACACTTTTTGGCTATCTCTTCAAACGACTTTATTTGACCTAAAGCGTATAATTGATTTACATAAATAAGCCCCTTTTCATCCAAAAGAGTGAATCTTTAATTTTAAGGAACTCTTTAAGTGCTTTATTCGACCATAATGAAGTAAAGTCAAAACTCCATGTGATTTAAAAAATAAATTTAAGTTCCCCCCATACTTAATTATCTAGATATGCATGGGTGTAGTGAGTATCCCAGCTTCCAAAATCTCAAAAATATCCTTCATTTTTCAGAGGCTTTTTCAAAAATGAAAGAAGCGATCTGATTGGTTGCTATGGGCAACTCAGAAACTTTTCCTCTGGGCAGGTTTTGATAAATCTCCCTCTATGGGGGAGATTCATTAAGACCAGTGTAGAGGAAGAGTTGTGCAGTTGCCCATAGCAACCAGATTGCTTCTTTCATTTTTCACAATGCCTTTGCAAAATGAAAGAAGCGATCTGATTGGTTGCTATGGGCAACTCAGCATATTTTCCTGGAAAAGTTTCTGAGTTGCCCATAGCAACCAATCAGATTACTTCCTTCATTTTTCAGAGACTTTTTCAAAAATGAAAGAAGCGATCTGATTGGTTGCTATGGGCAACTCAGCAGCTTTCCCCATAGACCACAATGGGCCTACTGGTTTCAATGGGCAAAAAATCAGAGTTAATGCACTAGACACAGTTCTCTATACCATTAACCCCTTCCCGACCTATGACATACCTGTACGTCATGGGTGGCAAGGTGTTCCCGACCCATGACATACAGGTACGTCATGAACATTTTTGCCGCTACTCGCGGCATCCCGCAGCGCCCGGTAAGATGGTGGCTATCACTGATAGCCAGCCATCTTACCATGCGACCACGGGGGGTTTCATCCACCCCCCCCCCCCAGCGATCGCTGCTATCAGCTGGTCAACTCTGACTAGCTAATAGCAGCGTTTCGCTATCAGAATATTTAGCAGCGCGGTGTGTAAGTCCCGATCACGGGGATCGGGACACACACCGCTCTGCTAAGTGTCCCTTACCCATCCCCCGGCATCACTTACCCGACCATGCGGTGTCCCGAGTGGTCCCGTTGCGAGCGACGTCCTCCAGGCGGTCCCGGCGGCGCTGCGTCCCGGCGGCGCAGGTTGACCGCCAGATGAAGGGGCAGCCGACACGCCCCCTCAAAAAAAGCGCTATAGCAGAGCCAGAAATTGCCAAAGGCAGCGCTGCATCAGTCCCCCAAAAAATGTGAGTTCCTGGATTTAAATATCTATATTCAGGATGGCTGTTCGCATACTGCCAACTATTTTAAGGAGGTGAATGCAAACAGATACCTCGACTTTAACAGTTGCCATCTTAAATAATGGAAGAAGAACATTCCATTCGGTCAAATGAAAAGAATCCGAAGGAATTGTTCTTCCACACAAAAATACCTACAACAACTAGAGAACCTGGAGGATCGTTTTAAACAAAAAGGGTATCCCAAACCCCTTATACAAGGAGCACGCCAGAGAGTGGACGAATTAGAACAAAGTGCTTGCTTGAAAAATAATAAACAGGGTAATGCAGAGGGGGGTTATAATGATGAATTTGATTCTGTTTTTCTAACTAGGTATTACACTTCACACACCAATATTTTTTTATAATTTTTTTTTTTTTTGTATAGGTAATATCACCAGCTCATATTATTGTGTCATGATTACTGGCACCATATGTAGTCCCCCAGTTATTCTTCTTTAGATGTTTTCCGTGTCCTGTGCAGTATCTCTCCCAGAAGTCCACTTGATGGCCCCCGTGGTGGTCTACACCCCGAAGTCATCAATTTTTACTCTAAGAGAGAGTGTGCAGCTGTTTCTGGAGACGGTCAACAATAACCTCTGCATGGTGGAATAATAGGTCACGATGTTTATCAGGATCAGTAGAAGCATCACCCACTCGATGATTATGATGGGGATTTCACGGATCTCGTCCCAGTCTTCATCATTATGGAATAATTCCTTTAATGTTTCATATCCAAAATAGAAAACTACACAGACAAAAGTCAGGCCACAGCAGGTGCATCTACTATGGTGGATGACTTTTTTTGCTCCTGGTAATTTATACATCTGGATGGACTGCCCAAGGTAGTATAAGGCTTCACATGTAATGGAAATTATCGTGCTGACAAAGTGTATCCTGGGATATTCTTCGGGGGACAATACATGCATAACAGCTGTGGAAAAACAGGAGGCCCACACAATGGCCAGCAGGATCCTCTGGATCAGGACCTGATGACCCCTGAACTCTTCAGTATGCATAACCATATACTTATAAATAAGAAAGGTTAGTACCAAAGTGCCAATGGACGTCCCTATAAATCCAATTCTGAATAATATGCTTTCGGGAAAGACATTTCCCACGTCACTGTGAAGGAAAAGAAACCAATGTTATTATGGATATTTCCTCACTCCCAACCCATGAAATAAGAATCATTTGCTTGTTTATCTTACCTGATGCTCATCAGTGGCGAGGCTGCATGGCCGAGGACGACCGTCATGATGTAGCTGGTGGCAAGCCAGGCCGCACACCAAAACGCCAACAGGAGGGGGACGAACCCCAGTCCTTTTAGCTCCATTTCAGACAAGTAGAAAAAGAAGACGCTAATCTCACTATTCTCACTAATCGCACTGGAACAGACTGAAGGCTCGGGCGGCTGTCAGTGGGATGTCAGGCCTCCAGCTGTCTATGACATCACATGTGACATGTCAGAATGACTGCTTGTTTCTTTGAGCTGCCATGATTTAGTATCTGCTATAGACAGAACCTGATGTTTTTACTATGGACCTTACAGACCTCAGAACCCAAGTAATTAGTGCAGGGGCTCCATTTTGATCATCTCATATTTCACATTATTTGAGTTCCAGGGCTCAGATACATTTGCACCCTCTATAGCAGTGGTCTTCAAGCTGTGAACCCCCAACCGCTGCAGAACCACAACTCCCAGCATGCCCAGACAGCAACTTTGCATAAGGAAATAGTCTAATTAAACTTTTCTTATATATAGAATCCCTGAAATCTCCAATCTCTCCTTTTATTGCTTTATGATCTGTGTTACTTATTTGTAAAAAACAATGTTTGTGATTGTCTTCCCCCCACACACTTATGGGCTATCTCTTCAAACGACTTTATTTGACCTAAAGCGTATAATTGATTTACATAAATAAGCCCCTTTTCATCCAAAAGAGTGAATCTTTAATTTTAAGGAACTCTTTAAGTGCTTTATTCGACCATAATGAAGTAAAGTCAAAACTCCATGTGATTTAAAAAATAAATTTAAGTTCCCCCCATACTTAATTATCTAGATATGCATGGGTGTAGTGAGTATCCCAGCTTCCAAAATCTCAAAAATATCCTTCATTTTTCAGAGGCTTTTTCAAAAATGAAAGAAGCGATCTGATTGGTTGCTATGGGCAACTCAGAAACTTTTCCTCTGGGCAGGTTTTGATAAATCTCCCTCTATGGGGGAGATTCATTAAGACCAGTGTAGAGGAAGAGTTGTGCAGTTGCCCATAGCAACCAGATTGCTTCTTTCATTTTTCACAATGCCTTTGCAAAATGAAAGAAGCGATCTGATTGGTTGCTATGGGCAACTCAGCATATTTTCCTGGAAAAGTTTCTGAGTTGCCCATAGCAACCAATCAGATTACTTCCTTCATTTTTCAGAGACTTTTTCAAAAATGAAAGAAGCGATCTGATTGGTTGCTATGGGCAACTCAGCAGCTTTCCCCATAGACCACAATGGGCCTACTGGTTTCAATGGGCAAAAAATCAGAGTTAATGCACTAGACACAGTTCTCTATACCATTAACCCCTTCCCGACCTATGACATACCTGTACGTCATGGGTGGCAAGGTGTTCCCGACCCATGACATACAGGTACGTCATGAACATTTTTGCCGCTACTCGCGGCATCCCGCAGCGCCCGGTAAGATGGTGGCTATCACTGATAGCCAGCCATCTTACCATGCGACCACGGGGGGTTTCATCCCCCACCCCCCCCCCCCAGCGATCGCTGCTATCAGCTGGTCAACTCTGACTAGCTAATAGCAGCGTTTCGCTATCAGAATATTTAGCAGCGCGGTGTGTAAGTCCCGATCACGGGGATCGGGACACACACCGCTCTGCTAAGTGTCCCTTACCCATCCCCCGGCATCACTTACCCGACCATGCGGTGTCCCGAGTGGTCCCGTTGCGAGCGACGTCCTCCAGGCGGTCCCGGCGGCGCTGCGTCCCGGCGGCGCAGGTTGACCGCCAGATGAAGGGGCAGCCGACACGCCCCCTCAAAAAAAGCGCTATAGCAGAGCCAGAAATTGCCAAAGGCAGCGCTGCATCAGTCCCCCAAAAAATGTGAGTTCCTGGATTTAAATATCTATATTCAGGATGGCTGTTCGCATACTGCCAACTATTTTAAGGAGGTGAATGCAAACAGATACCTCGACTTTAACAGTTGCCATCTTAAATAATGGAAGAAGAACATTCCATTCGGTCAAATGAAAAGAATCCGAAGGAATTGTTCTTCCACACAAAAATACCTACAACAACTAGAGAACCTGGAGGATCGTTTTAAACAAAAAGGGTATCCCAAACCCCTTATACAAGGAGCACGCCAGAGAGTGGACGAATTAGAACAAAGTGCTTGCTTGAAAAATAATAAACAGGGTAATGCAGAGGGGGGTTATAATGATGAATTTGATTCTGTTTTTCTAACTAGGTATTACACTTCACACACCAATATTTTTTTATAATTTTTTTTTTTTTTTGTATAGGTAATATCACCAGCTCATATTATTGTGTCATGATTACTGGCACCATATGTAGTCCCCCAGTTATTCTTCTTTAGATGTTTTCCGTGTCCTGTGCAGTATCTCTCCCAGAAGTCCACTTGATGGCCCCCGTGGTGGTCTACACCCCGAAGTCATCAATTTTTACTCTAAGAGAGAGTGTGCAGCTGTTTCTGGAGACGGTCAACAATAACCTCTGCATGGTGGAATAATAGGTCACGATGTTTATCAGGATCAGTAGAAGCATCACCCACTCGATGATTATGATGGGGATTTCACGGATCTCGTCCCAGTCTTCATCATTATGGAATAATTCCTTTAATGTTTCATATCCAAAATAGAAAACTACACAGACAAAAGTCAGGCCACAGCAGGTGCATCTACTATGGTGGATGACTTTTTTTGCTCCTGGTAATTTATACATCTGGATGGACTGCCCAAGGTAGTATAAGGCTTCACATGTAATGGAAATTATCGTGCTGACAAAGTGTATCCTGGGATATTCTTCGGGGGACAATACATGCATAACAGCTGTGGAAAAACAGGAGGCCCACACAATGGCCAGCAGGATCCTCTGGATCAGGACCTGATGACCCCTGAACTCTTCAGTATGCATAACCATATACTTATAAATAAGAAAGGTTAGTACCAAAGTGCCAATGGACGTCCCTATAAATCCAATTCTGAATAATATGCTTTCGGGAAAGACATTTCCCACGTCACTGTGAAGGAAAAGAAACCAATGTTATTATGGATATTTCCTCACTCCCAACCCATGAAATAAGAATCATTTGCTTGTTTATCTTACCTGATGCTCATCAGTGGCGAGGCTGCATGGCCGAGGACGACCGTCATGATGTAGCTGGTGGCAAGCCAGGCCGCACACCAAAACGCCAACAGGAGGGGGACGAACCCCAGTCCTTTTAGCTCCATTTCAGACAAGTAGAAAAAGAAGACGCTAATCTCACTATTCTCACTAATCGCACTGGAACAGACTGAAGGCTCGGGCGGCTGTCAGTGGGATGTCAGGCCTCCAGCTGTCTATGACATCACATGTGACATGTCAGAATGACTGCTTGTTTCTTTGAGCTGCCATGATTTAGTATCTGCTATAGACAGAACCTGATGTTTTTACTATGGACCTTACAGACCTCAGAACCCAAGTAATTAGTGCAGGGGCTCCATTTTGATCATCTCATATTTCACATTATTTGAGTTCCAGGGCTCAGATACATTTGCACCCTCTATAGCAGTGGTCTTCAAGCTGTGAACCCCCAACCGCTGCAGAACCACAACTCCCAGCATGCCCAGACAGCAACTTTGCATAAGGAAATAGTCTAATTAAACTTTTCTTATATATAGAATCCCTGAAATCTCCAATCTCTCCTTTTATTGCTTTATGATCTGTGTTACTTATTTGTAAAAAACAATGTTTGTGATTGTCTTCCCCCCACACACTTATGGGCTATCTCTTCAAACGACTTTATTTGACCTAAAGCGTATAATTGATTTACATAAATAAGCCCCTTTTCATCCAAAAGAGTGAATCTTTAATTTTAAGGAACTCTTTAAGTGCTTTATTCGACCATAATGAAGTAAAGTCAAAACTCCATGTGATTTAAAAAATAAATTTAAGTTCCCCCCATACTTAATTATCTAGATATGCATGGGTGTAGTGAGTATCCCAGCTTCCAAAATCTCAAAAATATCCTTCATTTTTCAGAGGCTTTTTCAAAAATGAAAGAAGCGATCTGATTGGTTGCTATGGGCAACTCAGAAACTTTTCCTCTGGGCAGGTTTTGATAAATCTCCCTCTATGGGGGAGATTCATTAAGACCAGTGTAGAGGAAGAGTTGTGCAGTTGCCCATAGCAACCAGATTGCTTCTTTCATTTTTCACAATGCCTTTGCAAAATGAAAGAAGCGATCTGATTGGTTGCTATGGGCAACTCAGCATATTTTCCTGGAAAAGTTTCTGAGTTGCCCATAGCAACCAATCAGATTACTTCCTTCATTTTTCAGAGACTTTTTCAAAAATGAAAGAAGCGATCTGATTGGTTGCTATGGGCAACTCAGCAGCTTTCCCCATAGACCACAATGGGCCTACTGGTTTCAATGGGCAAAAAATCAGAGTTAATGCACTAGACACAGTTCTCTATACCATTAACCCCTTCCCGACCTATGACATACCTGTACGTCATGGGTGGCAAGGTGTTCCCGACCCATGACATACAGGTACGTCATGAACATTTTTGCCGCTACTCGCGGCATCCCGCAGCGCCCGGTAAGATGGTGGCTATCACTGATAGCCAGCCATCTTACCATGCGACCACGGGGGGTTTCATCCCCCACCCCCCCCCCCCAGCGATCGCTGCTATCAGCTGGTCAACTCTGACTAGCTAATAGCAGCGTTTCGCTATCAGAATATTTAGCAGCGCGGTGTGTAAGTCCCGATCACGGGGATCGGGACACACACCGCTCTGCTAAGTGTCCCTTACCCATCCCCCGGCATCACTTACCCGACCATGCGGTGTCCCGAGTGGTCCCGTTGCGAGCGACGTCCTCCAGGCGGTCCCGGCGGCGCTGCGTCCCGGCGGCGCAGGTTGACCGCCAGATGAAGGGGCAGCCGACACGCCCCCTCAAAAAAAGCGCTATAGCAGAGCCAGAAATTGCCAAAGGCAGCGCTGCATCAGTCCCCCAAAAAATGTGAGTTCCTGGATTTAAATATCTATATTCAGGATGGCTGTTCGCATACTGCCAACTATTTTAAGGAGGTGAATGCAAACAGATACCTCGACTTTAACAGTTGCCATCTTAAATAATGGAAGAAGAACATTCCATTCGGTCAAATGAAAAGAATCCGAAGGAATTGTTCTTCCACACAAAAATACCTACAACAACTAGAGAACCTGGAGGATCGTTTTAAACAAAAAGGGTATCCCAAACCCCTTATACAAGGAGCACGCCAGAGAGTGGACGAATTAGAACAAAGTGCTTGCTTGAAAAATAATAAACAGGGTAATGCAGAGGGGGGTTATAATGATGAATTTGATTCTGTTTTTCTAACTAGGTATTACACTTCACACACCAATATTTTTTTATAATTTTTTTTTTTTTTGTATAGGTAATATCACCAGCTCATATTATTGTGTCATGATTACTGGCACCATATGTAGTCCCCCAGTTATTCTTCTTTAGATGTTTTCCGTGTCCTGTGCAGTATCTCTCCCAGAAGTCCACTTGATGGCCCCCGTGGTGGTCTACACCCCGAAGTCATCAATTTTTACTCTAAGAGAGAGTGTGCAGCTGTTTCTGGAGACGGTCAACAATAACCTCTGCATGGTGGAATAATAGGTCACGATGTTTATCAGGATCAGTAGAAGCATCACCCACTCGATGATTATGATGGGGATTTCACGGATCTCGTCCCAGTCTTCATCATTATGGAATAATTCCTTTAATGTTTCATATCCAAAATAGAAAACTACACAGACAAAAGTCAGGCCACAGCAGGTGCATCTACTATGGTGGATGACTTTTTTTGCTCCTGGTAATTTATACATCTGGATGGACTGCCCAAGGTAGTATAAGGCTTCACATGTAATGGAAATTATCGTGCTGACAAAGTGTATCCTGGGATATTCTTCGGGGGACAATACATGCATAACAGCTGTGGAAAAACAGGAGGCCCACACAATGGCCAGCAGGATCCTCTGGATCAGGACCTGATGACCCCTGAACTCTTCAGTATGCATAACCATATACTTATAAATAAGAAAGGTTAGTACCAAAGTGCCAATGGACGTCCCTATAAATCCAATTCTGAATAATATGCTTTCGGGAAAGACATTTCCCACGTCACTGTGAAGGAAAAGAAACCAATGTTATTATGGATATTTCCTCACTCCCAACCCATGAAATAAGAATCATTTGCTTGTTTATCTTACCTGATGCTCATCAGTGGCGAGGCTGCATGGCCGAGGACGACCGTCATGATGTAGCTGGTGGCAAGCCAGGCCGCACACCAAAACGCCAACAGGAGGGGGACGAACCCCAGTCCTTTTAGCGCCATTTCAGACAAGTAGAAAAAGAAGACGCTAATCTCACTATTCTCACTAATCGCACTGGAACAGACTGAAGGCTCGGGCGGCTGTCAGTGGGATGTCAGGCCTCCAGCTGTCTATGACATCACATGTGACATGTCAGAATGACTGCTTGTTTCTTTGAGCTGCCATGATTTAGTATCTGCTATAGACAGAACCTGATGTTTTTACTATGGACCTTACAGACCTCAGAACCCAAGTAATTAGTGCAGGGGCTCCATTTTGATCATCTCATATTTCACATTATTTGAGTTCCAGGGCTCAGATACATTTGCACCCTCTATAGCAGTGGTCTTCAAGCTGTGAACCCCCAACCGCTGCAGAACCACAACTCCCAGCATGCCCAGACAGCAACTTTGCATAAGGAAATAGTCTAATTAAACTTTTCTTATATATAGAATCCCTGAAATCTCCAATCTCTCCTTTTATTGCTTTATGATCTGTGTTACTTATTTGTAAAAAACAATGTTTGTGATTGTCTTCCCCCCACACACTTATGGGCTATCTCTTCAAACGACTTTATTTGACCTAAAGCGTATAATTGATTTACATAAATAAGCCCCTTTTCATCCAAAAGAGTGAATCTTTAATTTTAAGGAACTCTTTAAGTGCTTTATTCGACCATAATGAAGTAAAGTCAAAACTCCATGTGATTTAAAAAATAAATTTAAGTTCCCCCCATACTTAATTTTCTAGATATGCATGGGTGTAGTGAGTATCCCAGCTTCCAAAATCTCAAAAATATCCTTCATTTTTCAGAGGCTTTTTCAAAAATGAAAGAAGCGATCTGATTGGTTGCTATGGGCAACTCAGAAACTTTTCCTCTGGGCAGGTTTTGATAAATCTCCCTCTATGGGGGAGATTCATTAAGACCAGTGTAGAGGAAGAGTTGTGCAGTTGCCCATAGCAACCAGATTGCTTCTTTCATTTTTCACAATGCCTTTGCAAAATGAAAGAAGCGATCTGATTGGTTGCTATGGGCAACTCAGCATATTTTCCTGGAAAAGTTTCTGAGTTGCCCATAGCAACCAATCAGATTACTTCCTTCATTTTTCAGAGACTTTTTCAAAAATGAAAGAAGCGATCTGATTGGTTGCTATGGGCAACTCAGCAGCTTTCCCCATAGACCACAATGGGCCTACTGGTTTCAATGGGCAAAAAATCTGAGTTAATGCACTAGACACAGTTCTCTATACCATTAACCCCTTCCCGACCTATGACATACCTGTACGTCATGGGTGGCAAGGTGTTCCCGACCCATGACATACAGGTACGTCATGAACATTTTTGCCGCTACTCGCGGCATCCCGCAGCGCCCGGTAAGATGGTGGCTATCACTGATAGCCAGCCATCTTACCATGCGACCACGGGGGGTTTCATCCCCCACCCCCCCCCCCCCAGCGATCGCTGCTATCAGCTGGTCAAATCTGACTAGCTAATAGCAGCGTTTCGCTATCAGAATATTTAGCAGCGCGGTGTGTAAGTCCCGATCACGGGGATCGGGACACACACCGCTCTGCTAAGTGTCCCTTACCCATCCCCCGGCATCACTTACCCGACCATGCGGTGTCCCGAGTGGTCCCGTTGCGAGCGACGTCCTCCAGGCGGTCCCGGCGGCGCTGCGTCACGGAGGTGAGTTTCCGGCAGCAGTGCGGCATCTTCATTGGCAGCAGTGAGATCGCCGTAAAGCGATCTCACTGCTGCCTCTGGGAGTTTCAAAACGGCAACTCCCAGCATGCCCAGACAGCCTTTGGCTTTCTGGGCATGCTGGGAGTTGTAGTTTTGTAACATCTGGAGGTCCACAGTTTGGAGACCACTGTATAATGGTCTCCAATCTGTGCTGTTCCAGATGTTGCAAAACTACAACTCCCAGCATGCTCAGTCTGTTCAGGCATGCTGGGAGTTGTAGTTCTCTAACATCTGGAAGAGCATAGATTGGAGACCATTATACAGTGGTCTCCAAACTGTGGACCTCCAGATATTGCAAAACTACAACTCCCAGCATGCCCAGACTGCCCAAGCATGCTGGAAGTTGTAGTTCGGCAACATCTGATCCTTCAGATATTGCCGAACTACAACTTCCAGCATGCTTGGGCAGTCTGGGCATGCTGGGAGTTGTAGTTTTGCAACAACTGGAGGCACACTAGTTGGGAAACATTGTCCGTTTGCTACCTCAGTGCCTCCAGCTGTTTCAATTGTTGCAAAACTATAACTCCCAGCATGCACTGACAGACCATGCATGCTGGGAGTTGTAGTTTTGCAACAGCTGGAGGCACACTGGTTTGGAAACGCTAAGTTTGGTTGCAAAACACTTGAAAGTTTATTACTTAACTTAGTGTTTCCAAACCAGTGTGCCTCCAGCTGTTGCAAAACTACAACTCCCAGCATGCACGGACAGCCAAAGGGCATGCTCGGAGTTTGCAACAGCTGGATGTTTGCCCCCTCCCCCCAATGTGAATGTACAGGGTACACTCACATGGGCGGAGGTTTACAGTGAGTGCTGCAAGTTTGAGATGGCGCAAAATTTGCGCTGCAGCTCAAACTCCCAGCGGCAAACTTGCTGTGAACCTCTGCCCATGTGACTGTACCCTAAAAACACTACACTACACTAACACTAACCTAAAATAAAAAGTAAAAAACACTACATATACACATTATCCCTACACAGCCCCCCTCCCCCAAAAAAATGAAAAACGTCTGGTACGCTACTGTTTCCAAAACGGAGCCTCCAGCTGTTGCAAAATAATAACTCCCAGTATTGCCGGACAGCCATTGACTGTCCAGGCATGCTGGGAGTTTTGCAACAGCTGGAGGCACCCTGTTTGGGAATCATTGGCATAGAATACCCCTATGTCCACCCCTATGCAAATCCCTAATTCAGGCCTCAAATGCGCATGGCGCTCTCTCACTTTGGAGCCCTGTTGTATTTCAGGGCAACAGTTTTGGGACACATATGGGGTATTGCCGTACTCGGGAGAAATTGCCTTACAAATTTTGGGGGGCTTTTTCTTCTTTAACCCCTTATGAAAAGGTGAAGTTGGGGTCTACACCAGCATGTTAGTGTAAAAAAATAATTTTTTTACTCTGACATGCTGGTGTTGCCCTATACTTTTCATTTTCACAAGAGGTAAAAGGGGAAAAAAGATCCTCTAAATTTGTAATGCAATTTCTCCCGAGTATGGAGATACCCCATATGTGGGCGCAAAGTGCTCTGGGGGCGCACAACAAGGCTCAGAAGGGAGAGTGCACCATGTACATTTGAGGCGATTTGCACAGGGGTGGCTGATTGTTACAGCAGTTCTCGGAATCAGAATGATAAGTAAAAGCATTCCAGAGTTATTAATGTTTAAAGTGACAGTGGTCAGATTTTCAAAAAATGCCCAGGACCTGAAGGTGAAAATGGGCTGGGTCATGAAGGGGTTAAAGGGGTACTCCGGTGAAAACCTTTTTTTTCTTTTAAATCAACTGGCTCCGGAAAGTTAAACAGATTTGTAAATTACTTCTATTAAAAAATCGTAATCTTTCCTGTACTTATTAGCTGCTGAATACTACAGAGGAAATTATTTTCTTTTTGGAATGCTCTCTGATGACATCACGAGCACAGTGCTCTCTGCTGACGTTATTATAATAATAATAATAATAATGTCTTTATTTATTGTTGTCCTTAGTGGGATTTGAACCCTCTCCAGCTCCACTATATCTTTCTTGTACACTGGTGCTCAGTACTGTACACAGTACTCTATGTGAGGACTGACTAGTGATTTGTACAGCGGTAGCATTATTTCCTTGTCGTCGGCATCTATGCCCCTATTGATGTACCCCATGATTTTATTAGCCTTGGCAGCAGCTGCCCGACACTGGTCACTACAGCTAAGTTTACTGTTACCTAAGGCTCCTAAGTCCTTTTCCATGTCAGTCGTCCTAAGTGTTCTTCCATTTAATACATAATCCCAGCTCGGATTTTTGCATTACCTTACATTTATCAGTGTTGAACCTCATCTGCCACTTCCCAGCCCAAACCTCCAACCTATCCAGATCCATTTGTAACAGTGCACTGTCCTCTATAGTGTTTACCACTTTACAGAGTTTGGTGTCATCTGCAAAGATTGCTACTTTACTATTCAACCCCTCTGCAAGGTCATTCATGAATATATTAAATAGGACAGGACCCAAGACGGACCCCTGTGGTACCCCACTAGTAACAGTCACCCAATCAGAATAAGTACCATTAATAAACACCCTCTGTTTCCTATCATTGAGCCAGTTACTTACCCACTTGCGCACATTCTCCCCCAGCCCAAACCTTCTCATTTTATGCACCAACCTTTTATGTGGAACCGTATCAAATGCTTTGGAAAAATCCAGATATACGACATCCAGCGATTGCCCCTGGTCCAGTCTTGTGCTCACCTCCTCATAAAAGCTGATCAGGTTAGTTTGACAGGATCAATCCCTCATAAATCCATGCTGATACAGGGTCATACATTTATTTTTATCAAGATATTCCAAAATAGCATCTCTTAGGAAACCCTCAAACAATTTACCGAGGTTAAACTAACAGGTCTATAATTCCCGGGGTCACCTTTTGACCCCTTCTTAAATATTGGCACCACATTTGCCATGCGCCAGTCCTGGGGAACAGTCCCTGTCACTATAGAGTCCCTGAATATTAAAAATTGGGGTCTGTCTATTACATTACTTTTTTTTTATATTTTTTTTATTTTAATATTAAACAATTACAAAAATACATTGCACAAATCCGATAAAACAACATCACCAATCGGAAGAAAAGCAAAAGCCATAGAAGCCAAATCCATACTTGTTTACATCCAAGAGTATGTCTAATCAAATTTGCCCATCTTACCAATAGCTCCCAGCAGTATAAACTCTATCGTACGAGGTACCTTCACAGGGATTTTACTTTCTACCTCTTTTATTACAGATTCCCAGAAAACAGATATCTTCTCACACGACCAAAAACTATGTAAATAGTCCGCCTCTTCCAAACCACATTTAACACAGTGAAGTGATTCTCACCCCTATCCTATGTAAATGAAGCGCGGAATAGTGGGTCTTGTGTAATATCTTAAATTGTGTAATTTTATGTTCCATATTACGAGAAACCTTGCTTATATTTTGGGCCATAATGTCCCAATCTTCCTCAGACACAGTACCCACTATTCCGGACCATTTGTCTTTAATTCTGTTGATCCCCCTTACTCCAATAATCTTATTTAATTTCTTATACAAAATTGATATTCCTTTTTTTTTTTAAAGTGCTCTATTTGAGTTAGTGCTTCTATGAAATTGTGTTTCTGTGCTACATATATCTCCTTATCTATCGTGTTATGGACTGCATGACTAACTTGCCAATAGTACAGCCAATCGTTATCACTAATATCATACCCCCTTTTTTATGTGCTCAAATGAAAAGAGTTGTCCTTTATCAAATAATTGTTCCAGTCGTTTTATACCCTTACTATCCCAAAAAGTTGACTCACACTTCACCAATTCTTTAAATGTATTGTTACCCCATAGGGGTGTGAACCCAAAACTATTTCCTACATGTAATTCTCCCTTTAATCTTTCCCATACTTTCCTATATTTATACAATAACATCGTGTTATTTGACCCACTCTCCTCATAATCATCTAATTCCAACACCTCATATATGTTCACTTTCTCCTTATCTACTACAATCTTCTCCAGATATCTAAAATTTCTCCAATTCACGATTCGTACCAACTGCGCGGCCATGTAATAAACAAAGAAATTGGGCATATCCAATCCCCCCCTATCTCCAGGGGCCATAAAATATCTGTACTTCAGACGAACCCTTTTTCTTCCCCATAACAATCTACCCAGTATCACTTCTATCTTCCGGAACCAGCATTTGCCGATCCACACTGGCGAGGCAGCAAGAAAAAAAAGGATCTGTGGGAGGACCACCATTTTTATTATCGCCATCCTTTCTGACATAGAGAAGGGCATTTTAATCCATACTTCTACTCTCTTCGCTAAACTATTCAAAAGGGGCAGTATATTGTTAATCACAAACCTATCATTCGTGGCTGCTATTTTTACTCCCAGATAATGGAAACATTCATTTTTTTTGAACACGGATAGTCTTCCCACCGTCTCCCCCATATCTTCATCCAGGGGGAGCATAGTAGATTTACTCCAATTTATGTCCAACCCAGATAGAGGGGCAAATGCCTCGAACATCTTAATGATACGATGTATTTTTTCTTGTGGGTTAGTTACAAAAAGGAGGATATCATCTGCAAATAACAAGATCTTACTCTTCTCTCCATTTACTCCAAATCCCTCATAAACATCATTATCTCTTATCCAAGCCGCTAAGGGTTCAATATAAATTAAAAATAAAAAGGGTGAGAGGGGGCAGCCCTGCCTTGTTCCTCTACTTAGTTTGAATGGGTAGGAGGGGGTTCCATCTACCACCACACTCGCCTCGGGGTTAGTGTATAGTAGCTGAATATAACTCAAAAACCTCGGGCCCACCCTAACCCTCTTCAAAACTTCCCAGAGGTATCTCCACTCCACCCTGTCAAAAGCTTTAGTAGCATCCAATGACAGAATGGAGCGGGGGCCACGGGATCCACTCTGGATTGCTTCATACACCTGGTGGATATTGTCATGAACCTTTCTTCCTGACCTAAACCCTCCCTGGTCACCGCCCACCACTACCTCCACTACTTTATCCAATCTCCTTGCCAGTGCTTTCGCTATTATCTTTATATCTGTATTAAGCAAGGAGATATGAGCCCAAATCCAAGGGATCCTTATCTTTTTTCCTAATGAGTCTAATATTAGCCTCACACATAGATTTAGGGAGAACCCCCCCCCCCCCCCCTCCAGGATTCATTAATGATACCCAGCAGTTTTGGAAGCAGCAGGGTTGAGTATATTCTATATATCTGGAAAGGAATGCCGTCAGACCCAGGGGATGTATTCCCTTGGATTGATGCCAATGCCTCCTCCAATTCCTGGAGGGAGATTGGGTCATCCAGGGAGTCCCTGACATCCTCTGTCAAACTCGGAATATTAATTCCCCTCAAGAATTCCGCTACCTCCGCCCTATTAATATCGCTGCCCATATAGAGATTGGAGAAAAAAGAGCCATCCATTTGGGCTATTTCTTCTCTATCTGTGGTTATGCTGCCATCCTCCCTCCTCAGAGCCATAATACCACATTCGTCGCCTTGATTTTTAAATAATCTTGACAGTGTCTTATTTGGTTTCCCTTTCTCAAAGAAATTAAATTGCCCACTGAAGAATAGTTTATTTTGTGCCTTTTTAAGTAGATATTCTTTATATTCCTCTTGAGCTGCCTTCAGTTCTAACAGCTGTTCCCCCCACTATCCTCTTCTATCCCTGCTTCTAATGTTGCCACTTTACTATTCAGTACTGATTCTTCCTGTGAGAATTCCTTTTTTTTTTTTATTGATTCGCCCTATATATAGGCCCCTCAAGTATGCCTTCATAGTATCCCATACCACCTGAGGGTTTGCGGACTTATGATTAATCTCCCAGAATGCCTCTATTTCCTGTCTAAACCAGTCCTGGTCGCCCACTAATTCAATCCAGTGGGGGTTGAGCCGAAAGCCCAACCTTTTCCCACCCATTACCTTACCTCCAATTTCCACCACCACTGGGCAATGGTCCGATAGGGTTTTAGCTTTATACTGCACCCTGCTGGTCCAGGTCATTGCATTCTTATCACACAGGCATAAGTCAATTCGGGAAGCGGTGTTATATGAGGTACTAAAACATGAGTACTGTCTTACTCCTGGGTTTAGTTACCGCCACCCATCAACCCAATTCATCTCTCCACAGTATCTCGCCAATGCTGTTTCGTTCCCCCCTACATTCCTACCTAATTTGTATCTGTCCATACTAGGGTCTATTACATTGTTCAAATCTCCAACTATCCATAATGCCGAATGTGTCTTACTTACGCTATAGCTCACGAGGTCCCTCAGAACATCCACTCTAAAAGATGGAGGAATATAAACAAAAGCCAAGATGACTGCCCTATCTTCCCATATTCCATAAAGAAATACATATGGACCATACTTATCTACCTTTGCATTCTTAGTCTCGAATGGTACCCTCCTGTGAACATATACTGATACTCCCATGGAGTAGGAAGAGAGTCTGGAGTGGTATTCTTCTTTGGCCCACTTCCTTGGAAGTATCTGCTCATCTCTTGACCTATGGGTCTCAACTAAACATATGATCGCAGGAAGGCACCTCCGAATATAATCGAAGACTGCACACTTTTTAATTCTATCCGACATACCTCGTATGTTCCAGGCTAATAATTTAAGCATAGATATATTTGCCTAAGAGAAAAAAGAAAAGAGAGAAGAAGAAGAGAGAGAAAAAAAAAAAAACCCTCTTTTGATCATCCCGTGCCATCCCTCCCTCCTTTCCCTTATCCTTCCCCACCCGCAGCCCCCCCTCTCCCCATAATGCACCGTACTTCTACTATGCACTCCTATCCTAGTGACACCCCAGAGAACCCCCCAACCCCTCCCCCCGAGACGTAACATTATTACTCAACTAATACTTCCAACCCCTAATGCCACAGTAGTGCCTTATATTAGATGCCTTATTTATCCATCCAATCTGAGACTTCTTGTGGGGTTCCAAATATTGTTACCTTTCCCTTATGCTCAACCCGGAGTCTCGTTGGAAACAGCAGAGAGAAGGGCACCCCTGCGTTCTTTAGCCGCCTTTTTATCTCCCGAAAGGATGCCCTTTTCCTCTGGGTCTCCCAAGAGAAATCCGGATATAGAAAAATATTCTGTCCATTATACTGTAGGTCCCTCATCTCTCTTGCCTTCCTAAGGATAGTATCCCTGTCCTGGGAGGTATATAACTTAATTAGGATTGTCCTAGAGGGACCCCCCGGAGGGGGAATACGCCTTGGCACCGATGAGCTCGTTCAATCCCAAACATTGGGGTAAGATGCCCTTCCCCTATCCCCTCCTTCAACCACCTACTAAGAAACTGTATGGCAGAGTTCCCCCCCCCCCTCCACCCCCTCAGGAAACCCCACCATCCCCTCAGGAAACCCCACCATCCTTATATTGCAACGTCTGGATCTATCCTCAAGGTCAGTGAGCTTATCTTTAACAGATGTCCTCTCCTTTTTCAAGTCATTAACCTTAATCCTATTTTCTGTTTTAGGGGCTTCTTCCTCTAGTCTGGAAATCCTATCTCTCATTTTAGTCATATCGTGTCTTATCAGAGATACCTCGGTAGATACCACACCTAATTGTTTATTTATCTCCTCAATTGCACAATTAGTTTTTTCACCCCTCCCAAGATCTCCTCCAACATCTGTGTTCCCATAGGGGGCACAGACTGCCCTTCCTCAGTTTCTTCCACCTCCAAGACCGAGTACCTAGAGCCTGTTTTACTAGGGGAGAGATCCTTCTGGGTTCTAGTTTTTATACCCACAGCTGGAGACTTCCATATTTTATCCAATTTACCCATAGCCCCCTTATCTTTTTGTGGCGAGCTACCCCCTGATCTTCTGGGGTTCACCTTAGGGGCCATTTCACCCACTATTTCTCTTCACTTTATATTTGTGGGTTGTATGTATCACTACGGGGATATCACGGACCAACTTAGCAACTTTATACACCATAGGCCCCTCCCACTCGAGAATTTAAATCCCGTTATTTACAGCATACAAAAGTAAGAATTCACAGTCCCATATGGCTCTGGGGAGCGCTTAAAACCTAGGGTATCACACCCTGATCCAGAAATATCCACCACCAAATATAGCATACTAATATGCAACTACGGAATCATTAGCGTATTCACGCTCCCCCTGGTAGACAGTGCAATCACCCCCCAGAGTCACTGATCTTATTGGGTCCAAGGAGGGGTCCAAATTCATGAGAGAGGAATTCTGCTAAGACCAAGTTGTTCAATTTAGTCCATGAGTCCCGGTTTCTCCAAATCGCTAGGAGGAGTGACCAGGCAGAGAGTCAGGCATCCAATATTGTCCATTCCACATGGGGCCAGTGCAAGAGGCTGCTGCTGTTCAGAATATTGCCGGGGTATTAATCAATGGTTTCACCGGCTTCTGCACTGTTAGATATTCATCACATGTAAAGTCTGATCGTTTTACTCAGCTCCACTCTCCATCCACAAGAAAGGGTCTGGGCCAGTCTATTCAAATCCCAGCAAGGAGTAGCGGAGTTCCACACATGCCCCTCAACACCTCCGCGTCTGTCTATTACATTACTTAATTCCTTTAGAACATGGGGGTGAATGCCATCTGGACCTGGTGATTTGTCTATTTTGATTTTTTGTAGGTGGCACTGTACTTCTTCCTGGGTTAGACAGGTGACCTGTACTGGGGAGTTTACCTTATCACACTGTATTTCACCTGGCATTTCATTTTCCTCAGTGAATACAGTGGAGAAGAATTTTAGTATATTTGCTTTTTCCTGATCCCCGTTTATAATTTCTTCCTCATCATTTTTTAAAGGGCCAACACTTTCATTTTTGACCCTATTGCTATTTATATAATTAAAGAACATTTTGGGGTTAGTTATACTCTCTTTGGCAATGAGTCTTTCTGTCTCTATTTTTGCGGCTTTTATCTGTTTTTTACATATTTCACATTTTTCTCTATAGCTTTTTAATGCTTCTTCACTGCTGTCCTGTTTTAGTAACTGAAATGCTTTATTTTAGTCATTTATTGCCCCCTTAACATTTTTATTCATCCATATTGGTTTTCTTTTATTTCTGACCCTTTTATTCCTATAAAGTATATACATTTTACAGTGAAAATTTAAGATATTTTTTAAAGTCTCCCATTTAGTGTCAGTATTGTTCTTTTTGAGGACAATATCCCATTTTATATTGTTATGGGCTTCTCTGAGTTGATCGAACTTTGCTTTTCGAAAGTTCATTGTTTTTGTGGCCCCTCGAGAGATTCCCTTATTGAAGAACAAGTTATAATGTATTACATTATGATCACTATTTCCTCGGTGTCCATCTACTTGCACATTAATTACTCTGCCAGTTTCAGTACGTTAGAAAATATTAAGTCTAGTAGGGCGCCCCCTCTGGTCAGGCCCTGCACCATTTGGGACAGATAATGGTCTTTAGCTATAGTCAGAAATCTGTTTCCTTTAAAGTCGAAGTCTGCCCAGTTCTCCATGAACCCAAACCCCTCCTTCCTACACCAGCTTCTGAGCCACTTGTTTACCTCCCTTATCTCCCGCAGCCTCTCTGGTACGGCTCGTGGTACAGGTAATATTTCAGAAAATACTACCTTGGAGGTCCTTGCCTTAAGCTTGCAGCCTAAGTCCCTGAAATCATTTTTAAGGACACTCCATCTACCTCTTACTTTGTCATTGGTGCCAATATGTACCATGACTGCTGGGTCTTCTCCAGCCCCACCCAGCAACCTGTCAACCCGATCCGCGAAAGTGCCGAACTCGAGCGCCAGGAAGACAACACACTGTTCGGCTATCCCGGTCTTTGTGACAGATCACCCTGTCTGTCCCCCTAATAATTGAGTCCCCCACTACCAGTACCTGTCTGGCCTGCCCTGCTCTCCTCCCTCCCTCCTTACTGGAGCAGACACCCCCCTGGCAGTCAGAGGCAGAGTCCTGCTGCAGTACCGCTAGCTCTGAAATGACATCCCCCTCATCTGCCAACTGGGCAAACTTGTTGGGGTGTGCCAGTTCAGGACTAGCCTCCCTGACACTTTTCCCTCTACCCCGTTTTCTAACTGTAACCCAGCTAACTGCCTGACTGTCCTGCCCCTCCGTCCCACTATCCATCCCCACCTCGACCCCAGAGAGTACCTGCTCAGTGAGCAGGAGACTACTCTGCGGGTTGTCAATGCATCTCAGTGTTGCCAGTTGCTCCTCTAGATCCAGGATCTGGGCTTCTAAATGAGCAACTCGCACACATCTCGCACAACAATATGCACCCTCAAACTGTTGTTCAAGGATTGCATAGATTGCGCAAGATGCACACTGGACTGCCTTTTCCAACATGGAGGTCATACTAGATTTGGGGATTGCAAAAATTAACAGAAAAGAAAAAAAAATCAAATATTTCAATTTAAACTTCCTGAATTTAAAGTCCCTTAATTTTAAGTCCCCTCACTTTTATACTCACTCACTTGTATGCTTCACACTCTTGTATACAGAAAAACAGTCGCTAGCTCAACATAGTGTATTTGCTTTATATTTATCACAACCACAACCCCCTCTCTTCCACTGCCTGGAAGTGAAACTTTTTTTTTTTTTTTTTCATTTACACATCCAAATTTAACGAAAAGTCGTAAAAGACCTGTGGGGTGTTAAGGCTCACTGGACCCCTTGGTACGTGGCTTGAGGGGTGTAGTTTCCAAAATGGTATGCCATGTGGGGGTTTTCTGCTCTTCTGGCACCATAGGGGCTTCCAAAATGTGACATGCCCCCCAAAAACCATTTCAGCAAAAATTCACTCTCCAAAATCCCATTGTTGCTCCTTCCCTTCTGAGCCCTCTACTGCACCAGCCGAACACTTTACATACACATATGAGGTATTTCCTTACTCTAGAGAAATTGGGTTACAAATTTTGGGGGGCTTTTTCTCCTATTACCCCTTGTAAAAATTCAAAAACTGGGTCTACAAGAACATGCGAGTGTAAAAAATGGAGATTTTGAATTTCCTCCTTCACTTTGCTGCTATTCCTGTGAAACACCTAAAGGGTTAACACACTTACCCAAATGTCATTTTGGATACTTTGAGGGGTGCAGTTTTTATAATGTGGTCATTTGTGGGGTATTTCTAATATGAAGGCCCTTCAAATCCACTTCAAAACTGAACTGGTCCCTGAAAAATTCCAATTTAGAAAATGTTGTGAAAAATTGGAAAAGTGCTGCTGAACTTTGAAGCCCTCTGATATCTTCTAAAACTTAAAACCTGTCAACTTTATGATGAAAATATAAAGTAGACATATTGTATCTGTGAATCAATATATTATTTATTTGGAATGTCTGTTTTTGTTACAAGCAGAGAGCTTCAAAGTTAGAAAAATGCTAAATTTTCAATTTTTTCATCAAATTTGGGAATTTTTCACCAAGAAATGATGCAAGCCTCGACAAAAATTTACCACTAACATGAAGTAGAATATGTCACGAAAAAACAATGTCAGAATCAGAATGAAAAGTAAAAGTATCCCAGAGTTATTAATGCTTAAAATGACAATGGTCAGATGTGCAAAAATGGCTGGGTCCTTAAGGTGAAAATGGGCTGGTTCCTTAAGGGGTTAAACCCGACTGGCATTTGACAGATCTTTGGAACAGTGGGCTGTGCAAATGAAAAATTTTCATTTTTCTTTTGGCAGACCACTGCTCAAAAAAATCTATCAGACACCTGTGAGATGTAAATGCTCACTGCACTTCTTATTAGGGGTGTAGTTTCCAAAATGGGGTCACATGTGTGTGTGTGTGTGTGTGTGGGGGGGGGGGGGGGTTCACTGTTCTGGCACCATGGAGGCCTAAACGCACATGGCCTTCAATTTCAGCCAGATTCTCTCTCCAAAAGCCCAATGGTGCTCCTTCTCTTCTGAGCCCTGTAGTTCACCCGCAGAGCACTTTACATCCACATGTGGGGTATTTTCTGACTCAGAAGAGATGGGGTTACAAATTTTGCTGGGCTTTTTTTCCTATTACCCCTTGTGAAAATGATAAAATTGGGGTAACAATAGCATTTTAGGGAAAAAAATATACATTTTTTTATTTTCACCTCCAACTTTAACAAAAATTTGTCAAACACCTGTGGGATGTTAAGGCTCACTATACCCCTTGTTACTTTACGTGAGGGGTGTAGTTTTCTAAATGGGGGTCACATATGGGTGTTTTTTATGTTTATGTCAGAACTGCTGTAACTACCAGCCACCCCTGTGCAAATCACCAATTTAGGCCTCAAATGTATATGGTACACTCTGTTTACACTAACATGCTGGTGTAGACCCAAAATTTACCTTTTCTTAAGGGGTAAAAGAAGAGAAAAAAAATTTGTAACCAAAAACTGTTGCCTTGAAATATGAGAGGGCTCCAAAGTGAAAGAGCACCATGTGCATTTGAGGCCTAAATTAGGGATTTGCATCCACCACCAAATTACCCTACAGCAGTGCTTTCCAAATAGGGTGTCTCCAGCTGTTGCACTACTTCCTGTTCAGGGTGTGGTTGTGTGATCGTCAGCTCCAGGAGAACCAGAGAACCAGAGAGCAGCAGGATTTTCACCAGCCCTCCCCCCCCCCCCCCCCCCCCAGGTTTGTGGCAGCCTTCGGGGAAGGGTTTCCCTGCATGAACCCCAACGTCCCCATCTCCCTTACCAGGCCGGCGGGAGGTGGAGGTGACATTGCAACGGCCAACTCCCAGGATGGGGTACGGAGATCCTCCAGGATCCGCAGAAATGCAGAACCAACTCCACCGTCCATATCTGGAAGCCGCAAGGCTGCAAGGAAGGCTACAAGCAAGGCTGCAGGTAAAGACCTGCATGAAGGTGAGGAGTTGAGGAGAAACATGGGGAGGCAAGGTACCTCTGAACCCCAGCAATGGGGGGCATTGGGTCCCAGGGAGTCTTTGGCCACTTTTGGGTCCCGAATCCAAGCAAAAATGGCGGAGTATGAGTGTCTTGGCAAAATGCTTCGTGGGCTAAGAGAGGACTTAAAATTTGCCCGTTACCAGGCTGATTACACCTCAAAAAATCGAAGGCCAGTGTATTCGGCTAAAGTGCGCACCCTGAAAAAAGAGGTTGAGGAGGTAGAAAGGGTGAGGATGGAGATCATGGAAGGGGCTGGTATCTTCAGAGAAAAACTCTGCAATGAAAGTCGGTTCAGAGGCCAGCAGAACCCAGAAAGAGAGGAGGAGGTCAGTCACAGCGAAAGCAGTGCAGAGGAGGATGGTGTGGAGGGGGATGGTGGAGGAGAAAGAGAGAACAGTGCTGAGGAGGACAGTGTGGAGGAAGATGGTGGTGGAGAAAGAGAGGACAGTGCTGAGGAAGGTGCTAAAGAGAAGCAAGATGGTGGTGCAGAGGAGAGTGAAATGGAGGAGGACACAACCCAGAGTTCATACATAAATCCTGCTCAGGTAGCCCTGCCTGTAACGTCAGATGACAGCAGTGACGACAGCGGCAGCAGCAATGGGTTAATTGGTGGTGGATTGCTGAAGGCGATTGTGCTCCAAGAGTCACCTACCCATTTTGAGAACTTCTCATTTGGAAATGACTTGGGCCCAGATACTGAGGTGAAGGGCAAGAGGAAGAGGAGAAATAAAAGGAAAAAAGGAGAGGTCACCAGACTTGTTTATTCTTCTCTCCAGCAGTCTGGGCCATCTGAAAAGGTGGTTCAGGCTGGTGGGCCCCCCAGTCTGCCCGACCCCGCTTTTGCTGTAAAGCGGGGCCAGAATGGGGGGTACATGGTGGATAAGGTTTCTAAGATGGCTGCAGACGCCAAGGAGCCGCCTGTCCAGTCGGTAGGGAAGGGCAGGACAGGCTTAAGGTGGGCGACTCCGATGCTGCAGGACCACCCCAGGTGGGCAGGGGGCGTGTCCTAGTGCCGGAGCTTGGTGATGTTGCTGTCTGCTCGGGGGGCGGTCCCCCGAGCGATCTGGGCGTAGCAGGGCACTCCTCTGTGAGGGGGGGGAGTGTCCATGCGTCTGGATTGGTAGAAAAGCCCGGGCGGTCGGGTAAGGTGGCTCCTGAAGGTTGCACTGACGCTGTGGGGAATCCCTCCACGTCGGCTGCTGTAGGAGGGGTGGGGGTGCGTCCGGAGGGACAGATCCCACCCAGTGTGAAGCAGTTCTCACTGGGAACATCATCGGCGTTGAAGGAAGTGTCATCACTGGAACTGGAAGTAACATCGCCAGAACCGAAAAAGCGGTCATCGGGGGCGGGACCAGCAGCACAAACCCCCGTGGCATACGCAAATAACCCGGCCAGCTCAGGAAAGTTTAGCCAGGATAATAGTGTGAAAGGGAAGAGTGCAAAAGAGAGTGAAAATTTTGGTGATGGTATGTTGCATGAAAATGTTAGCAGTGTGCAAGAGTGGGGCATTAGAGGTGTACTAGAGAGGGGTGCTAGCGGTGTGCAAGAGAGGGGTGCTAGCGGTGTGCAAGAGAGGGGTGCTAGCGGTGTGCAAGAGAGGGGTGCTAGCGGTGTGCAAGAGAGGGGTGCTAGCGGTGTGCGAGAGAGGGGTGCTAGCGGTGTGCAAGAAAGGGATGCTAGCGGTGTGCGAGAGAGGGGTGCTAGAGGTGTACAAGAGAGGGATGCTATCGGTGTGCAAGAGAAGAGTGCTGGAGGCAGGCAAAGGGATGTCACTGGATCAGTAAAGAGTACTGAGGAAGTAGGGGCTGGTTCGGCTGCCCCCCTGGTGGTGACTGCTAGAAGCTATGCCAGCGTCGCTGCCGGGGAATCAAGAGGGTCTCCGTCTCCATCTGGTTCTGGGGGTCACTTGCAGCGGCGCCTCCTGGAGGCTCTGCGTAAGGGTGATAGGTCAATTGAGGTAGAAGGGAGGGGTTCGGTTGACCTGTCTTTTTGGATAGAGAGGCATGGTCTGGGTGCCTTCCAAGAACAGAATGGGGAGGTGATGTGGTCCCTCCCGACTCCCGGGCAGGATAGTAACCGTAGGAATGTGGCCCGTCTGATTTGGAGGGGTAAAGATGCGTGTGTTACGCCGAGCGCTCCGGGTCCCCGCTCCTCCCCGGAGCGCTCGCTACACTCTCGTCACTGCAGCGCTCCGGTCAGATCCACTGACCCGGGGCGCTGCGATACCGCCTCCAGCCGGGATGCGATTCGCGATGCGGGTGGCGCCCGCTCGCGATGCGCACCCCGGCTCCCGTACCTGACTCGCTCTCCGTCGGTCCTGTCCCGGCGCGCGCGGCCCCGCTCCCTAGGGCGCGCGCGCGCCGGGTCTTTGCGATTTAAAGGGCCACTTCGCCGCTGATTGGCGCAGTGGTTCTAATTAGTGTGTTCACCTGTGCACTCCTTATTTATACCTCACTTCCCCTGCACTCCCTCGCCGGATCTTGTTGCCATTGTGCCAGTGAAAGCGTTTCCTTGTGTGTTCCTAGCCTGTGTTCCAGACCTCCTGCCGTTGCCCCTGACTACGATCCTTGCTGCCTGCCCCGACCTTCTGCTACGTCCGACCTTGCTTCTGTCTACTCCCTTGTACCGCGCCTATCTTCAGCAGTCAGAGAGGTTGAGCCGTTGCTAGTGGATACGACCTGGTCACTACCGCCGCAGCAAGACCATCCCGCTTTGCGGCGGGCTCTGGTGAAAACCAGTAGTGACTTAGAACCGATCCACTAGCACGGTCCACGCCAATCCCTCTCTGGCACAGAGGTTCCACTACCTGCCAGCCGGCATCGTGACAGTAGATCCGGCCATGGATCCCGCTGAAGTTCCTCTGCCAGTTGTCGCCGACCTCACCACGGTGGTCGCCCAGCAGTCACAACAGATAGCGCAACAAGGCCAACAGCTGTCTCAACTGACCGTGATGCTACAGCAGCTACTACTACAGCTTCAGCAATCATCTCCTCCGCCAGCTCCTGCACCTCCTCCGCAGCGAGTGGCCGCTTCTGGTCTACGACTATCCTTGCCGGATAAATTTGATGGGGACTCTAAATTCTGCCGTGGCTTTCTTTCCCAATGTTCCCTGCACTTGGAGATGATGTCGGACCAGTTTCCTACTGAAAGGTCTAAGGTGGCTTTCGTAGTCAGCCTTCTGTCTGGAAAAGCTCTGTCATGGGCCACACCGCTCTGGGACCGCAATGACCCCGTCACTGCCTCTATACACTCCTTCTTCTCGGAAATTCGAAGTGTCTTTGAGGAACCTGCCCGAGCCTCTTCTGCTGAGACTGCCCTGTTGAACCTGGTCCAGGGTAATTCTTCCGTTGGCGAGTACGCCGTACAATTCCGTACTCTTGCTTCAGAATTATCCTGGAATAATGAGGCCCTCTGCGCGACCTTTAAAAAAGGCCTATCCAGCAACATTAAAGATGTTCTGGCCGCACGAGAAATCCCTGCTAACCTACATGAACTCATTCATCTAGCCACTCGCATTGACATGCGTTTTTCCGAAAGGCGTCAGGAGCTCCGCCAGGATATGGACTTTGTTCGCACGAGGCGTTTTTTCTCCCCGGCTCCTCTCTCCTCTGGTCCCCTGCAATCCGTTCCTGTGCCTCCCGCCGTGGAGGCTATGCAGGTCGACCGGTCTCGCCTGACACCTCAAGAGAGGACACGACGCCGCATGGAGAATCTCTGCCTGTACTGTGCCAGTACCGAACACTTCCTGAAGGATTGTCCTATTCGTCCTCCCCGCCTGGAAAGACGTACGCTGACTCCGCACAAAGGTGAGACAGTCCTTGATGTCTACTCTGCTTCTCCACGTCTTACTGTGCCTGTGCGGATATCTGCCTCTGCCTTCTCCTTCTCTACTATGGCCTTCTTGGATTCCGGATCTGCAGGAAATTTTATTTTGGCCTCTCTCGTCAACAGGTTCAACATCCCGGTGACCAGTGTCGCCAGACCCCTCTACATCAATTGTGTAAACAATGAAAGATTGGACTGTACCATACGTTTCCGCACGGAGCCCCTTCTAATGTGCATCGGACCTCATCACGAGAAGATTGAATTTTTGGTCCTCCCCAATTGCACTTCCGAAATTCTCCTTGGACTACCCTGGCTTCAACTCCATTCCCCAACCCTGGATTGGTCCACTGGGGAGATCAAGAGTTGGGGGCCCTCTTGTTTCAAGGACTGCCTAAAACCGGTTCCCAGTACCCCTTGCCGTGACTCTGTGGTTCCCCCTGTAACCGGTCTCCCTAAGGCCTATATGGACTTTGCGGATGTTTTTTGCAAAAAACAAGCTGAGACTCTACCTCCTCACAGGCCTTATGATTGCCCTATTGACCTCCTCCCGGGCACTACTCCACCCCGGGGCAGAATTTATCCTCTGTCCGCCCCAGAGACTCTTGCTATGTCTGAGTACATCCAGGAAAATTTAAAAAAGGGCTTTATCCGTAAATCCTCCTCTCCTGCCGGAGCCGGATTTTTCTTTGTGTCCAAAAAAGATGGCTCTCTACGTCCTTGCATTGACTACCGCGGTCTTAATAAAATCACGGTAAAGAACCGCTACCCCCTACCCCTCATCTCTGAACTCTTTGATCGCCTCCAAGGTGCCCACATCTTTACCAAACTGGACTTAAGAGGTGCTTATAATCTCATCCGCATCAGAGAGGGGGATGAATGGAAAACGGCATTTAACACTAGAGATGGACACTTTGAGTATCTGGTCATGCCCTTTGGCCTGTGCAACGCCCCTGCCGTCTTCCAAGACTTTGTTAATGAAATTTTTCGTGATCTCTTATACTCCTGTGTTGTTGTATATCTGGACGATATCCTGATTTTTTCTGCCAATCTAGAAGAACACCGCCAGCATGTCCGTATGGTTCTTCAGAGACTTCGTGACAATCAACTTTATGCCAAGATAGAGAAATGTCTGTTTGAATGCCAATCTCTTCCTTTCCTAGGATACTTGGTCTCTGGCCAGGGACTACAAATGGATCCAGACAAACTCTCTGCCGTCTTAGATTGGCCACGCCCCTCCGGACTCCGTGCTATCCAACGTTTTTTGGGGTTCGCCAATTATTACAGGCAATTTATTCCACATTTTTCTACCGGTGTGGCTCCTATCGTGGCTTTAACCAAAAAAAATGCCAATCCCAAGTCTTGGCCTCCTCAAGCGGAAGACGCCTTTAAACGGCTCAAGTCTGCCTTTTCTTCGGCTCCCGTGCTCTCCAGACCTGACCCATCTAAACCCTTCCTATTGGAGGTTGATGCCTCCTCTGTAGGAGCTGGAGCGGTCCTTCTACAAAAAAATTCTTCCGGGCATGCTGTTACTTGTGGTTTTTTTTCTAGGACCTTCTCTCCGGCGGAGAGGAACTACTCCATCGGGGATCGAGAGCTTCTAGCCATTAAATTAGCACTTGAGGAATGGAGGCATCTGCTGGAGGGATCAAGATTTCCAGTTATTATTTACACCGATCACAAGAACCTCTCCTATCTCCAGTCTGCCCAACGGCTGAATCCTCGCCAGGCCAGGTGGTCTCTGTTCTTTGCCCGATTTAATTTTGAAATTCACTTTCGGCCTGCCGATAAGAACATTAGGGCCGATGCTCTCTCTCGTTCCTCGGATGCTTCGGAAGTTGAACTCTCTCCGCAACACATCATTCCTCCTGACTGCCTGATTTCCACTTCTCCAGCCTCCATCAGGCAAACTCCTCCAGGAAAGACCTTCGTCTCTCCACACCAACGCCTCGGAATCCTCAAATGGGGTCACTCCTCCCATCTCGCAGGTCATGCAGGCATCAAGAAATCTGTGCAACTCATCTCTCGCTTCTATTGGTGGCCGACTCTGGAGACGGATGTCGTGGACTTTGTGCGAGCCTGCACTGTCTGTGCCCGGGATAAGACTCCTCGCCAGAAGCCCGCTGGTTTTCTTCATCCTCTGCCTGTCCCCGAACAGCCTTGGTCTCTGATTGGTATGGATTTTATTACAGACTTACCCCCATCCCGTGGCAACACTGTTGTTTGGGTGGTCGTTGATCGATTCTCCAAAATGGCACATTTCATCCCTCTTCCTGGTCTTCCTTCAGCGCCTCAGTTGGCTAAACAATTTTTTGTACACATTTTTCGTCTTCACGGGTTGCCCACGCAGATCGTCTCGGATAGAGGCGCCCAATTCGTGTCAAAATTCTGGAGGGCTCTCTGTAAACAACTCAAGATTAAATTAAACTTTTCTTCTGCATATCATCCTCAATCCAATGGACAAGTAGAAAGAATTAACCAGGTCTTGGGTGATTATTTACGACATTTTGTTTCCTCCCGCCAGGATGATTGGGCAGATCTTCTACCATGGGCCGAATTCTCGTATAACTTCAGAGTCTCTGAATCTTCCTCCAAATCCCCATTTTTCGTGGTGTACGGCCGTCACCCTCTTCCTCCCCTCCCTACCCCCTTGCCCTCTGGTCTGCCCGCTGTGGATGAAATTTCTCGTGATCTTTCCACCATATGGAGAGAGACCCAAAATTCTCTCTTACAGGCTTCATCACGCATGAAGAAGTTTGCTGATAAGAAGAGCTCCTCCCATTTTTTCTCCTGGAGACAAGGTATGGCTCTCCGCTAAATATGTCCGCTTCCGTGTCCCTAGCTACAAGTTGGGACCACGCTATCTTGGTCCTTTCAAAATTTTGTGCCAGATTAATCCTGTCTCTTACAAACTTCTTCTTCCTCCTTCTCTTCGTATCCCTAATGCCTTTCACGTTTCTCTTCTTAAACCACTTATCATCAACCGTTTCTCTCCCAAACTTGTTTCCCCCACTCCTGTTTCCGGCTCCTCGGACATCTTCTCCGTCAAAGAGATTCTGGCATCCAAGAAGGTCAGAGGGAAAACTTTTTTTTTTTAGTTGATTGGGAGGGTTGTGGTCCAGAAGAGAGATCCTGGGAACCTGAGGACAATATTCTAGACAAAAGTCTGGTCCTCAGGTTCTCAGGCTCTAAGAAGAGGGGGAGACCCAAGGGGGGGGGTACTGTTACGCCGAGCGCTCCGGGTCCCCGCTCATCACCGGAGCGCTCGCTACACTCTCGTCACTGCAGCGCTCCGGTCAGATCCACTGACCCGGGGCGCTGCGATACCGCCTCCAGCCGGGATGCGATTCGCGATGCGGGTGGCGCCCGCTCGCGATGCGCACCCCGGCTCCCGTACCTGACTCGCTCTCCGTCGGTCCTGTCCCGGCGCGCGCGGCCCCGCTCCCTAGGGCGCGCGCGCGCCGGGTCTTTGCGATTTAAAGGGCCACTTCGCCGCTGATTGGCGCAGTGGTTCTAATTAGTGTGTTCACCTGTGCACTCCTTATTTATACCTCACTTCCCCTGCACTCCCTCGCCGGATCTTGTTGCCATTGTGCCAGTGAAAGCGTTTCCTTGTGTGTTCCTAGCCTGTGTTCCAGACCTCCTGCCGTTGCCCCTGACTACGATCCTTGCTGCCTGCCCCGACCTTCTGCTACGTCCGACCTTGCTTCTGTCTACTCCCTTGTACCGCGCCTATCTTCAGCAGTCAGAGAGGTTGAGCCGTTGCTAGTGGATACGACCTGGTCACTACCGCCGCAGCAAGACCATCCCGCTTTGCGGCGGGCTCTGGTGAAAACCAGTAGTGACTTAGAACCGATCCACTAGCACGGTCCACGCCAATCCCTCTCTGGCACAGAGGATCCACTACCTGCCAGCCGGCATCGTGACAGCGTGCCCGCCCCGGGCAAGGGTGGTTGAGCTCCTCCTTCAGATGGAGTTCAGGGCGAGTGACATCTTTGCCCTGATTCACCCCTATGGTTCTTCTGAGTTCGACATCAGCTTTGTTCGGCCAGAGGGTCTTGAACTTTTCTGGTCGAATTACGACATGGTGAAGAACGAGCCCGGCTGGCGGGATTTCGCTGTAAAAGCGATATCCCGGCAGAACCAAACCAAGAGAGTGACCGTTTTGACCCGTAACGAGTCGCTGTCTTGCTACGACATCATGACCTGGCTCGGTCGTTATGGGGATGTGACGGACATGCCCAAGAAAAATCTTGATGAGCACGGGATCTGGTCTGGGGCCTGGACGTTTTCCGTCAAACTTAGGCGTTCAGGGAGCACAGTTGCCCACATCCCATCGGCAGCCTTACTCGGACGTGACAGAATCCAAGTCTTCTACCAGGGGCAGCCTAAAGTCTGCCACAGGTGTGGTAGTCCTACCCATTTTAGCGCAGCCTGCACTGTGCAAGTTTGCGCTTTTTGTGGTGGGGCTGGTCATTTGGCTGCATCCTGTGGGCAGATCCGGTGTCATCTGTGTGTTGTCCTAGGACACCCTTTCAAGCGTTGCCCCAGCGCCTTTTCCCGTTTGGTGGCCGCTCCAGCTGGGGAGAGCTTTAGGGTTGCCCCGGCTGGGGAGGGTACGGGCATGGGTGAAGGAGCAAAAGGGTTAATGAAGAGCAAGAAGGGGCCTGCCAAACTAAGGCGAGAGGAAAACCGCAGAAGGAGCAGGGAGCTGGAGAGTTCTCAGGTGGCGGGGGTAGCTCCTGGCCCTGCTCCTGTCACTAGCCCAGATGTTGCTGAGACCCTGGGGGATGGTGTGTTGGATGAGGAGATTAGGAGGATTCGCGAAGAGGAAGGCAAAGAGGCTGATCTTTTCTGATTCCTCCCACTATAAAAGTGTGGATGAGGAGGGGAGGGAAAGGCCGAAAAAAGACAAGGGCAAAAAAGTTGTAAAGGGGAAGTCTCAGTCCTCTATTTCAGGTGCTAAAGGCCAGGTCCTAAAAGGAAGCTTACCTGCCCCCCTTCTGATTGACCTATCGAACAGGTACCTTGTCCTTGATACCATCTCCTCCCCCTCATTGGAGGGGGGTGGCGAGGATGGGGTGCCTGAGGGATTGGAGCCTCCAGGGGGAACTGGGTCCTGTCCTGTTGAGGCATCTTCCTCGGAGGGCAGGGCTAACTCAGGGCCAGATGGAGATGGGAGCCAGATGGATCAGTCTGAGTCAAAAAAGAGATCTAAAGAAAGTAAGAATGCTCCTTCTTCTTCAGGGGATGAGGCGGTGAAGAAGAAGGGCAAGAAAAAATAATGGGTAAGGCCGTCTAACTCAATTACCCAGGATGGCAGCACTCACCCCATTGACGCTGGCATCTATTAATTGTGCCAGTATAAAGTCTGATACGGCTAGATTCGCAGCCTTTGATTTTCTCGGCCGTGTTGAAGCCGACATTTTCTTTTTACAGGAGACCAGGTTGTCAGATCTAGCCTCTCTGGTGAAAGCCAGAAGAGAGTGGAGGCGCGGCCCCTCCCACTGGTCTCTTGTGGCTGAGCCGTATAGTGGGGTGGCGGTCCTTTTTACCGCTCCGGTCGAATGCAGACGGGTCATTGAGTTAGAAATGGGGAGGTGCCTGATCTTAGATGTCTTCATGAAGGGACAAGAGCTCCGGCTCATTAACATCTACACCCCACAAACAAAGTGGGGCCGTAAGGATCTCTTTATGAGGATTAAGCCCTTTCTTTTTACTAGCCGGCAAGTGATCTTTGGAGGGGACTTCAATAATGTCACGAGGTCCCAAGATAGGAGAGGTTCCAATGATCGGCTGGCTTATGACTGTGTGGCCCTTAGTAATATAGTCAGGGAAGCTCGCCTAGAGGATGCCCACATCCGGAGCCCCTCAGGCCACGCGGGTTTCACCTTTCATCGAGGTAGCAGCAGGTCTAGGATAGACAGGTTTTATTTAAAGGAGGAAGCCGTCTCTTCCGCAGTGTCCGTGGTTGAGGTGGAGTTCTCCGACCACTGTATGATTTTGTTTTCCCTGAATGTTTCAGAGACCCCCCGGATGGGAAAAGGTTATTGGAAGCTGAATTTGTCCCTCCTGGAGGAAACAGAGATAAGACAGTCCTTTGAGGATTTTCTTCAAAGTCAGGTACCTTTACTGGACTTTTGTAGTAGTAAGTCTGAGTGGTGGGAGATATTCAAGAAGCAGGTTGCGGGGTTCTTCCGCCAGCTCTCGAGCCTCAGGTCCCTAAACAGGTATCGCCTGTATCAGGGACTGAGGAGGAAACTCGAGCTTCTCGTCTCGACTGGAGGTAGCCGAGAGGATATCTCCAGAGTGAAGTCCTTGCTGATGAGGTGTCAGTACGATAGGCAAGCATCTTTGGTTTTTGAGAGGGATTACGGGAAGTACCGCTCGCCCGACCCTTACAGGAACTGCAAGATGTCAGTGAGTAGTAAAGTAGTCTCAGGACTGATTGATAGTACGGGATCTCTGAATCGGTCCAGATCAGGGATCCTGGAGGTCGTCAGATCCTTCTACTCGCACCTACAGACAGGAAGCTTCTGGCCAAGATACTGTTTAATCGGCTGGTGAAGTTTGCACCCCGGCTCATTTCGGGGGCTCAGCACTGCTCTGTTCCAGGCCGAAGCACCTTAAGTGCTGTCCTCAGTGTCAGGGAGGCAGTGGAGCGGAGTAGTGCGGGTCTCTGGAAGGGGTACTTACTTTTCCTTGGATCAGGCCAAAGCATTTGATCGAGTGAACCATGACTACCTCTGGTCCGTCCTCCTGAGATATGGCCTACCGTGTACTTTTGTTAATTGGCTTAAGATCTTGTATGCAGGGGCAGAGAGTTTCCCGCTGGTGAACGGGTGGTCTGGCCGCTCTTTGAGGTGGGGTCTGGAGTCCGTCAGGGTTGTCCTTTGAGCCCGCTCTTATATGTATTTGCGATCGATCCCTTCCTTAGGAGGGTGAGTTGCGGACCATTGGCGGGAGTCAGGATGATTCTGGCGGAGCCGGGTGTCGCCCAGAGAGTGGTGGCGTACGCTGATGATGTCACCATTTTCCTCTCCTCGAGAGAGGAGGCCGATGTGGTGATGTCGGAAGTGGACCGCTACTCGGAGGCATCCGGGTCTAAGATCAACCAGGATAAGTGTGAGAGTCTCTGGCTGGGAGGGGGAGACCCCACGTTTGATCTCCCGGACACCCTTCCAGGGCCCCAAGACTCAGCAAAAGTTTTGGGCATCACATTCGGCCAGGATGATTATCCCACCAAAAACTGGGATGGTAAGCTCCAGGATGCCACTCAGAGGGTGGACCAGTGGAAGGGTTGGTCTATGACCCTCAGGGAAAGGGTACACCTGATCAAATCGTACCTGCTCCCCTTGTTTATCTATCTGGGCAGCGTATGTATTTTACCAGAGGCTTACTACACTAGGGTCTACAGCCTGTTTTTCCAACTGTTATGGGGGAACAGGTTGAACCTAGTCAAGAGGGAGGTTACGTACCGCACGAGGAGACTAGGGGGTTTATCTATGGTAAACCCTGTGGTGTTCTTAACGAACACCTTCTTGAAAGCCAACATTGCAAACCTCTGGTCAGAGAGGGCTCCTCCGTGGGTACTCTCCTGCAGGGAATGGTTTCGGCCTTTCTTCCAGGAATGGGAGACAGGAGGGCAAGTGAAGGACCTCCGTACACCACATGGATATCTTCCGGCTTACGCTACCCCGACTCTGAAGGCGATACGTCGGTGGGGTCTGGGAGTGTGGGAGATCAGGACCCAGTCAAGGCAGTTCCTTGACAAACGGGTTCTGTTGACCCACTTCCAGAAGCCTCTGGCGCTCAGGGACTGCCCAGGTCGGGATCTGACGGTGGGATTGCATCTTTTAAATATGAAAAGGATCCCCCAGAAGTTTTGGGACTTGGCCTGGCGCTGCTTTCAGGGGAAGCTATATGTGAGGGACAACCTGAAGTACAGGAACTCTGATGACCGGGGATGTCCCCGAGAAGAGTACGGGGACACGCTGGAAAGCATGGACCACTTCCTGCTTCATTGTCCCTTTAATATAGGGGTTTACAACAGGGTGGGTGCTTCCATCGGCTGGAGTCAACTTGCCGGCCTTTCCTATCCGGAGTGGGCTTATGGGGCATTCAGGAACCTGGGTGGCCGTGATCGGGGCACTTTATTCTTAGTTAGCTTAGTGGTTAGGTACTACACGTGGAATGCACGGTGCTTAGTATCGACCCAACAGAAAGTCCTCTCCGAGGTGGAGGTATGTAGGAACATCACTGGTGACCTCGGGAAGATCAGGTCTTTGTAGTATGGCAGTCTTGGTACCAGTAGGGCTTCTCTCCTGTGGAGAGGGTTTTCTTTTGATGTACCTTAATTTTGGTTAGGGACAGTATATAGATGTTAGGGTGAGTATAGGGTCAGTTTTATGAAGGGATAGCGATAGGGTTAGAAGTAAGGTTCATAGGGTAAGCATTTTGAAACTTAGTTTTATCAGGATTGCCATCCTTCTTCCTGGTGGTGGGCTATGCATGTCACTCTAGCTTTTTGTTTTGTTTTCTGTAATTTGAATGTAAAGGGCTTGCAGGCAACCAATCTTGGGCCTGGTGGGGGTTTGAAGTACTGTATTACTTTGTTTTTCATATTATTTCTGTGGTTGTAGTGAATTAGTACATTGTTGAGTTAGTTAATAATAGTGGGGGGGGGGATTAATTTTAAGTTGGGTGGGGGTTGTTGGGGGGAGGGGGTGATGCTTTGGGTCTGACTTGGGTCAGTTTATGGACAATGACTGTTTCAGTAAAAAAAAAATAAAAAAACACTGTGATACACGAACTCTGACCATGTCCAGTGGGAGTGGTGTGGGTGATGGGAGAGTTCATAGTGTAGGTTATTTTTCTTTAGGTTTTATTCTTGTTTACATGTATTTCATAAGTATAAATAGTTTTATGTATTTTTGTATAGTGTTATACCTCATTGTTGGGTAAAGGCAGTCGGACCAGCTTTTAGTTGATATTATTGTGTTTATTTTTTCCCCCTTATGGTAATGTATCCATGCATGTGTGTGTTACTATAGTTTAAAGAGAAGGGAAAGGAGAAAGGGGAAAAAATAAATAAATAAATGAAATTTCCAAGTTGGAATTATTTTTAGTTATGGCAATAAGCCCTCTTTTTATTATAATTTTTTTTATTTTTTTTTACTTTATTTTATTTTTTTATTTTTTTCGTTGTTATGATCTAATATGTATTGTGAGTATTGGTTGTTGTCTGTGTGTAAAATTAATGGTATTTCCAAGATGGAATTATTTTATTTATTTCCTTATTATTTTTATGGCAGTTAGCCCTATTTATTTTTGTTTAATGCATTTTGTGTATGGTATGTGGGGATAAGTTTCCTATTCGGATGTTTTCAGTTAAAACTTAATTAAGGAAAGCTATATTTATGTTTTGTTGGTAATTAATGTGTGTGTGTATGTGTGTTTGGAAGGATAATAGGTAAGAATTAGTAGTATCAGGCATTATTTGGTAGTTGAGTTAAGCTGGGCTGGTTGGTTAGGTAGGTCCTTTTATTCTGTAACAAAGAGTTTATATTTGTTACTTTTTCATCCTTATGTTTCAGCTGATTAAGCATTGTATTTGTGTTTTGTAAAAGTTTTATATTTTTCTAATAAAAAGAGTTCCAGCTGTAGCAAAACTCCCAGCATGCCAGGACAGTCAATGGCTATGCCGATGTGCTGGCCCCTGTATTCTCTGTGCAGTGATGACAACAGGGTGCCGCAACCGAGATCACGGGGGTCCTTTGGAGAGGGGATAAGATGTCTTGGTGCGTAGTACCCCTTTAAGAGGGAAAAACATGATATATATTTAACCCCAAACCAAATGTACCTTATTTTTATTTTCTACCTAATGT
>NW_026610970.1:0-40000 GCF_029499605.1 Hyla sarda
GACTTGACTGACTATAATGCAGGCCATGGTGACTAGACAGTAGACTAGACTGACTATAATGCAGGCCATGGTGACTAGACAGTAGACTTGACTGACTATAATGCAGGCCATGGTGACTAGACAGTAGACTAGACTGACTATAATGCAGGCCATGGTGACTAGACAGTAGACTTGACTGACTATAATGCAGGCCATGGTGACTAGACAGTAGACTAGACTGACTATAATGCAGGCCATGGTGACTAGACAGTAGACTTGACTGACTATAATGCAGGCCATGGTGACTAGACAGTAGACTTGACTGACTATAATGCAGGCCATGGTGACTAGACAGTAGACTAGACTGACTATAATGCAGGCCATGGTGACTAGACAGTAGACTAGACTGACTATAATGCAGGCCATGGTGACTAGACAGTAGACTTGACTGACTATAATGCAGGCCATGGTGACTAGACAGTAGACTTGACTGACTATAATGCAGGCCATGGTGACTAGACAGTAGACTAGACTGACTATAATGCAGGCCATGGTGACTAGACAGTAGACTAGACTGACTATAATGCAGGCCATGGTGACTAGACAGTAGACTTGACTGACTATAATGCAGGCCATGGTGACTAGACAGTAGACTTGACTGACTATAATGCAGGCCATGGTGACTAGACAGTAGACTAGACTGACTATAATGCAGGCCATGGTGACTAGACAGTAGACTAGACTGACTATAATGCAGGCCATGGTGACTAGACAGTAGACTAGACTGACTATAATGCAGGCCATGGTGACTAGACAGTAGACTTGACTGACTATAATGCAGGCCATGGCTGACTAGACAGTAGACTAGACTGACTATAATGCAGGCCATGGTGACTAGACAGTAGACTAGACTGACTATAATGCAGGCCATGTGACTAGACAGTAGACTAGACTGACTATAATGCAGGCCATGGTGACTAGACAGTAGACTTGACTGACTATAATGCAGGCCATGGTGACTAGACAGTAGACTAGACTGACTATAATGCAGGCCATGGTGACTAGACAGTAGACTAGACTGACTATAATGCAGGCCATGGTGACTAGACAGTAGACTTGACTGACTATAATGCAGGCCATGGTGACTAGACAGTAGACTAGACTGACTATAATGCAGGCCATGGTGACTAGACAGTAGACTTGACTGACTATAATGCAGGCCATGGTGACTAGACAGTAGACTAGACTGACTATAATGCAGGCCATGGTGACTAGACAGTAGACTAGACTGACTATAATGCAGGCCATGGTGACTAGACAGTAGACTTGACTGACTATAATGCAGGCCATGGTGACTAGACAGTAGACTAGACTGACTATAATGCAGACCATGGTGACGTGACAGTAGACTAGACTGACTATAATGCAGGCCATGGTGACTAGACAGTAGACTTGACTGACTATAATGCAGGCCATGGTGACTAGACAGTAGACTTGACTGACTATAATGCAGGCCATGGTGACTAGACAGTAGACTAGACTGACTATAATGCAGGCCATGGTGACTAGACAGTAGACTAGACTGACTATAATGCAGGCCATGGTGACTAGACAGTAGATTAGACTGACTATAATGCAGGCCATGGTGACTAGACAGTAGACTTGACTGACTATAATGCAGGCCATGGTGACTAGACAGTAGACTAGACTGACTATAATGCAGGCCATGGTGACTAGACAGTAGACTAGACTGACTATAATGCAGGCCATGGTGACTAGACAGTAGACTTGACTGACTATAATGCAGGCCATGGTGACTAGACAGTAGACTAGACTGACTATAATGCAGGCCATGGTGACTAGACAGTAGACTTGACTGACTATAATGCAGGCCATGGTGACTAGACAGTAGACTTGACTGACTATAATGCAGGCCATGGTGACGTGACAGTAGACTTGACTGACTATAATGCAGGCCATGCTGACTAGACAGTAGACTAGACTGACTAGAATGCAGGCCATGGTGACTAGACAGTAGACTTGACTGACTATAATGCAGGCCATGGTGACTAGACAGTAGACTTGACTGACTATAATGCAGGCCATGGTGACTAGACAGTAGACTTGACTGACTATAATGCAGGCCATGGTGACGTGACAGTAGACTTGACTGACTATAATGCAGGCCATGGTGACTAGACAGTAGACTAGACTGACTATAATGCAGGCCATGGTGACTAGACAGTAGACTAGACTGACTATAATCAGGCCATGTTGACTAGACAGTAGACTAGACTGACTATAATGCAGACCATGGTGACGTGACAGTAGACTTGACTGACTATAATGCAGGCCATGGTGACTAGACAGTAGACTTGACTGACTATAATGCAGGCCATGGTGACTAGACAGTAGACTAGACTGACTATAATGCAGGCCATGGTGACTAGACAGTAGACTTGACTGACTATAATGCAGGCCATGGTGACTAGACAGTAGACTTGACTGACTATAATGCAGGCCATGGTGACTAGACAGTAGACTAGACTGACTATAATGCAGGCCATGGTGACTAGACAGTAGACTAGACTGACTATAATGCAGGCCATGGTGACTAGACAGTAGACTTGACTGACTATAATGCAGGCCATGGTGACTAGACAGTAGACTTGACTGACTATAATGCAGGCCATGGTGACTAGACAGTAGACTAGACTGACTATAATGCAGGCCATGGTGACTAGACAGTAGACTTGACTGACTATAATGCAGGCCATGGTGACTAGACAGTAGACTAGACTGACTATAATGCAGGCCATGGTGACTAGACAGTAGACTTGACTGACTATAATGCAGGCCATGGTGACGTGACAGTAGACTAGACTGACTATAATGCAGACCATGGTGACGTGACAGTAGACTAGACTGACTATAATGCAGGCCATGGTGACTAGACAGTAGACTAGACTGACTATAATGCAGACCATGGTGACTAGACAGTAGACTAGACTGACTATAATGCAGACCATGGTGACGTGACAGTAGACTAGACTGACTATAATGCAGGCCATGGTGACGTGACAGTAGACTTGACTGACTATAATGCAGGCCGTGGTGACGTGACAGTAGACTAGACTGACTATAATGCAGGCCATGGTGACTAGACAGTAGACTAGACTGACTATAATGCAGGCCATGGTGACTAGACAGTAGACTAGACTGACTATAATGCAGGCCATGGTGACTAGACAGTAGACTAGACTGACTATAATGCAGGCCATGGTGACTAGACAGTAGACTTGACTGACAATTGGATGGCTTTAGATTACTTGTAATTGACTTGTGGCTGCAGACTTTAGGCCTACAAACAAAGGATCTTTACTCTTTATGTGAAAAGCCTTTATGGGAAACCTATATACACAGTGGGGGGGACACTACACGAGAGCCCCAGGGACAGACAGGGACTCAACCTGTCCGGACAGAAGGACCATATCCCGTACAGGGACACCACAGTATCACCCCAGATGTATCCCCACAGATGTCTCACCCTAAAGTCAGCCATTGGCCACAGTATGTAAAGATAATACCATACGGTACGGCAGATACACACTCCTGGTATATACAGTACACATGTTATTTATAGAATACACTCATGTAGGTGGTGCGGATTATACTATAATCCTTCTTCCTAGTGTCCCCGACTGGCACCTGGTGGACATTGAGGTAACTGGAGTAACAAATGAGACGACTAGTCAAGTGTTCAGTGTGACCACAAGGCGGCGTAATCCCGCAGCCCCCGGAGCAGTCACTGGAGTCGCCACCTTCCAGTCATTCTGGAGCAGCATCCTGGGTGAGGTGTCTCCTCCACATCTGTGGGGTTACCAATGCATTGTTCTGTGTGTGTTAAAGGGCATTCAGCGGGGGCCCAAAAAACAATTCTCCAACATCTATTGAAGGTATATGGGCGTCTTTTGATGTCACTTTCCATAGAATGTGAGAAGCGGGGCTTAGAAGAGGGGGATTAAGGAGAGCAATGGGTAAGGGGGCCTAGGAATAGGGGCTTAGAAGAGGGGGGGGGTTAAGGAGTTGGTTGGGTAAGGGGGGGCTGGGAATAAGGACTTAGAAGAGGGGGCTGAGGAGGGGGTTAAGGAGAGGGTTTGGTAAGGAGGGGGGTTAAGGAGAGCATTGGGTAAGGGGGGGCTGAGGAAGGGGTTAAGGAGAGGTTGGGTAGGGGGGGCTAGGAATAGGGGCTGAGGAGGGGGGTAAAGGAGAGCGTTGGGTAAGGGGGGGCTGAGGAAGGGGTTAAGGAGAGGTTGGGTAGGTGGGGGCTAGGAATAGGGGCTGAGGAGGGGGGTAAAGGAGAGCGTTGGGTAAGGGGGGGGCTGAGGAAGGGTTTAAGGAGAGGTTGGGTAGGGGGGGGGCTGGGAATAGGGGCCTGAGGAAGGGGGTTTAAGGAGAGGGTTGGGTGAGGAGGGGGAGTTAAGGGTTAGGGGGTGGGCTGGAAATAGGGGCTTAGAACAGGGAACTGAGGAGGTGGGTTAAGGGGAGGGTTGGGTGAAGGGGGGTAAGGAGAGGGTTGGATGAGGAAGGGGTTAAGGAGAGGGTTGGGTGAAGAGGGGGTAAGGAGAGGGTTGGATGAGGAAGGGGTTTAGGGGATGATTGGGTGAAGAGGGGGACTGAGTAGGCTGAGAATAGGGGCTTAGAAAAGGGGGCTGATAAAGGGTGTTAAGATGAGCGTTGGGTGGGGGGTCTGGGAATAGGGGCTTTGACGAGGGTTGAATGAAGAGGGGAGCTAAGGAAGGGGGTTAAGGAGAGGGTTGGGTGAGGATGGGGTTAAGGAGAGGGTTAAGGAGAGGGTTGGGTGAGGATGGGGTTAAGGAGAGGGTTGGGTGAGGATGGGGCTGAGCAGGAGGGCTAAAGAGAGGGGGGCTGAAGAGGGGGCTGAGGTGGGAGGCTGTGGAGGAGGGGCCTTCTAGTCCAGACTTATAAAAGTATACTCATGGTCTTGTCCAGTTTTGTAGAAGTTTTCTCATGGTCTTGTCCAGTCTTCTAGATGTTTTCTCATGGTCTTGTCCAGTCTTCTAGATGTTTTCTCATGGTCTTGTCCAGTCTTCTAGATGTTTTCTCATGGTCTTGTCCAGTCTTCTAGATGTTTTCTCATGGTCTTGTCCAGTCTTCTAGATGTTTTCTCATGGTCTTGTCCAGTCTTCTAGATGTTTTCTCATGGTCTTGTCCAGTCTTCTAGATGTTTTCTCATGGTCTTGTCCAGTCTTCTAGATGTTTTCTCATGGTCTTGTCCAGTCTTCTAGATGTTTTCTCATGGTCTTGTCCAGTCTTCTAGATGTTTTCTCATGGTCTTGTCCAGTCTTCTAGATGTTTTCTCATGGTCTTGTCCAGTCTTCTAGATGTTTTCTCATGGTCTTGTCCAGTTTTCTAGATGTTTTCTCATGGTCTTGTCCAATCTTCTAGATGTTTTCTCATGGTCTTGTCCAGTCTTCTAGATGTTTTCTCATGGTCTTGTCAAGTCTTCTAGATGTTTTCTCATGGTCTTGTCCAGTCTTCTAGATGTTTTCTCATGGTCTTGTCCAGCCTTCTAGATGTTTTCTAATGGTCTTTTCCAGTCTTCTAGATGTTTTCTCATGGTCTTGTCCAGTCTTCTAGATGTTTTCTCATGGTCTTGTCCAGTCTTCTAGATGTTTTCTCATGGTCTTGTCCAGTCTTCTAGATGTTTTCTCATGGTCACTTTCATTCTTCTTGCAGTTTGCAGAGGTCATGGAGGACGAGTCTTCTTCTGCTAGTGAAGTCATCCATAGACTGATCATAAACTACATCCGATCTTATTAGACCACAGGTCCAGCATGAAATGACATTGATCCCAGTGATCATACAGACCACCAGCATATGTGCCAAGAGGAGACCACCAACTTTCCCGTGAACTGTGCCCCTCACCTGTGTAACCTCTGCCCCCATTACTCTCTGTATTATGTGTATTATCTGCTCCAGGAGAACAATGATCGGACCGGATGACATTTCCCTATTTACATGAGCGGATTCATTGAATTTATCTCTATGTAATTGAAGAGTTTATGGAAGAATTCATCACCCCAGACCCCTATGTATAAGGAGATAGGAGCAGGCACCTGTGGGGACCCCTCTATGTATAAGGAGATAGGAGCAGGCACCTGTGGGGACCCCTCTGACTATGAGGAGATAGGAGCAGGCACCTGTGGGGACCCCTCTATGTATAAGGAGATAGGAGCAGGCACCTGTGGGGACCCCTCTGACTATGAGGAGATAGGAGCAGGCACCTGTGGGGACCCCTCTGACTATGAGGAGATAGGAGCAGGCACCTGTGGGGACCCCTCTGACTATGAGGAGATAGGATCAGGCACCTGTGGGGACCCCTCTATGTATAAGGAGATAGGAGCAGGCACCTGTGGGGACCCCTCTGACTATGAGGAGATAGGAGCAGGCACCTGTGGGGACCCCTCTGACTATGAGGAGATAGGAGCAGGCACCTGTGGGGACCCCTCTATGTATAAGGAGATAGGAGCAGGCACCTGTGGGGACCCCTCTGACTATGAGGAGATAGGAGCAGGCACCTGTGGGGACCCCTCTGACTATGAGGAGATAGGAGCAGGCACCTGTGGGGACCCCTCTATGTATAAGGAGATAGGAGCAGGCACCTGTGGGGACCCCTCTATGTATAAGGAGATAGGAGCAGGCACCTGTGGGGACCCCTCTGACTATGAGGAGATAGGAGCAGGCACCTGTGGGGACCCCTCTATGTATAAGGAGATAGGAGCAGGCACCTGTGGGGACCCCTCTATGTATAAGGAGATAGGAGCAGGCACCTGTGGGGACCCCTCTGACTATGAGGAGATAGGAGCAGGCACCTGTGGGGACCCCTCTGACTATGAGGAGATAGGAGCAGGCACCTGTGGGGACCCCTCTGACTATGAGGAGATAGGAGCAGGCACCTGTGGGGACCCCTCTGACTATGAGGAGATAGGAGCAGGCACCTGTGGGGACCCCTCTATGTATAAGGAGATAGGAGCAGGCACCTGTGGGGACCCCTCTGACTATGAGGAGATAGGAGCAGGCACCTGTGGGGACCCCTCTGACTATGAGGAGATAGGAGCAGGCACCTGTGGGGACCCCTCTGACTATGAGGAGATAGGAGCAGGCACCTGTGGGGACCCCTCTGACTATGAGGAGATAGGAGCAGGCACCTGTGGGGACCCCTCTATGTATAAGGAGATAGGAGCAGGCACCTGTGGGGACCCCTCTGACTATGAGGAGATAGGAGCAGGCACCTGTGGGGACCCCTCTGACTATGAGGAGATAGGAGCAGGCACCTGTGGGGACCCCTCTGACTATGAGGAGATAGGAGCAGGCACCTGTGGGGACCCCTCTGACTATGAGGAGATAGGAGCAGGCACCTGTGGGGACCTCTCTGACTATGAGGAGATAGGAGCGGGGCACCTGTGGGGACCCCTCTGACTATGAGGAGATAGGAGCAGGCACCTGTGGGGACCCCTCTGACTATGAGGAGATAGGAGCAGGCACCTGTGGGGACCCCTCTGACTATACGGAGATAGGAGCAGGCACCTGTGGGGACCCCTCTTACTATGAGGAGATAGGAGCAGGCACCTGTGGGGACCCCTCTGACTATGAGGAGATAGGAGCAGGCACCTGTGGGGACCCCTCTATGTATAAGGAGATAGGAGCAGGCACCTGTGGGGACCCCTCTGACTATGAGGAGATAGGAGCAGGCACCTGTGGGGACCCCTCTATGTATAAGGAGATAGGAGCAGGCACCTGTGGGGACCCCTCTGACTATGAGGAGATAGGAGCAGGCACCTGTGGGGACCCCTCTATGTATAAGGAGATAGGAGCAGGCACCTGTGGGGACCCCTCTGACTATGAGGAGATAGGAGCAGGCACCTGTGGGGACCCCTCTGACTATGAGGAGATAGGAGCAGGCACCTGTGGGGACCCCTCTGACTATGAGGAGATAGGAGCGGGGCACCTGTGGGGACCCCTCTGACTATGAGGAGATAGGAGCAGGCACCTGTGGGGACCCCTCTGACTATGAGGAGATAGGAGCAGGCACCTGTGGGGACCCCTCTATGTATAAGGAGATAGGAGCAGGCACCTGTGGGGACCCCTCTGACTATGAGGAGATAGGAGCAGGCACCTGTGGGGACCCCTCTGACTATGAGGAGATAGGAGCAGGCACCTGTGGGGACCCCTCTTACTATGAGGAGATAGGAGCAGGCACCTGTGGGGACCCCTCTGACTATGAGGAGATAGGAGCAGGCACCTGTGGGGACCCCTCTGACTATGAGGAGATAGGAGCAGGCACCTGTGGGGACCCCTCTGACTATGAGGAGATAGGAGCAGGCACCTGTGGGGACCCCTCTATGTATAAGGAGATAGGAGCGGGGCACCTGTGGGGACCCCTCTTACTATGAGGAGATAGGAGCAGGCACCTGTGGGGACCCCTCTGACTATGAGGAGATAGGAGCAGGCACCTGTGGGGACCCCTCTGACTATGAGGAGATAGGAGCAGGCACCTGTGGGGACCCCTCTGACTATGAGGAGATAGGAGCAGGCACCTGTGGGGACCCCTCTGACTATGAGGAGATAGGAGCGGGGCACCTGTGGGGACCCCTCTGACTATGAGGAGATAGGAGCAGGCACCTGTGGGGACCCCTCTTACTATGAGGAGATAGGAGCAGGCACCTGTGGGGACCCCTCTGACTATGAGGAGATAGGAGCAGGCACCTGTGGGGACCCCTCTGACTATGAGGAGATAGGAGCAGGCACCTGTGGGGACCCCTCTGACTATGAGGAGATAGGAGCAGGCACCTGTGGGGACCCCTCTGACTATGAGGAGATAGGAGCAGGCACCTGTGGGGACCCCTCTGTCTATGAGGAGATAGGAGCGGGGCACCTGTGGGGACCCCTCTTACTATGAGGAGATAGGAGCAGGCACCTGTGGGGACCCCTCTGACTATGAGGAGATAGGAGCAGGCACCTGTGGGGACCCCTCTATGTATAAGGAGATAGGAGCAGGCACCTGTGGGGACCCCTCTATGTATAAGGAGATAGGAGCAGGCACCTGTGGGGACCCCTCTGACTATGAGGAGATAGGAGCAGGCACCTGTGGGGACCCCTCTGACTATGAGGAGATAGGAGCAGGCACCTGTGGGGACCCCTCTATGTATAAGGAGATAGGAGCAGGCACCTGTGGGGACCCCTCTATGTATAAGGAGATAGGAGCAGGCACCTGTGGGGACCCCTCTGACTATGAGGAGATAGGAGCAGGCACCTGTGGGGACCCCTCTGACTATGAGGAGATAGGAGCAGGCACCTGTGGGGACCCCTCTGACTATGAGGAGATAGGAGCAGGCACCTGTGGGGACCCCTCTATGTATAAGGAGATAGGAGCAGGCACCTGTGGGGACCCCTCTGACTATGAGGAGATAGGAGCAGGCACCTGTGGGGACCCCTCTATGTATAAGGAGATAGGAGCAGGCACCTGTGGGGACCCCTCTGACTATGAGGAGATAGGAGCAGGCACCTGTGGGGACCCCTCTGACTATGAGGAGATAGGAGCAGGCACCTGTGGGGACCCCTCTGACTATACGGAGATAGGAGCAGGCACCTGTGGGGACCCCTCTTACTATGAGGAGATAGGAGCAGGCACCTGTGGGGACCCCTCTGACTATGAGGAGATAGGAGCAGGCACCTGTGGGGACCCCTCTATGTATAAGGAGATAGGAGCAGGCACCTGTGGGGACCCCTCTGACTATGAGGAGATAGGAGCAGGCACCTGTGGGGACCCCTCTGACTATGAGGAGATAGGAGCAGGCACCTGTGGGGACCCCTCTATGTATAAGGAGATAGGAGCAGGCACCTGTGGGGACCCCTCTGACTATGAGGAGATAGGAGCAGGCACCTGTGGGGACCCCTCTATGTATAAGGAGATAGGAGCAGGCACCTGTGGGGACCCCTCTGACTATGAGGAGATAGGAGCAGGCACCTGTGGGGACCCCTCTGACTATGAGGAGATAGGAGCAGGCACCTGTGGGGACCCCTCTGACTATGAGGAGATAGGAGCGGGGCACCTGTGGGGACCCCTCTGACTATGAGGAGATAGGAGCAGGCACCTGTGGGGACCCCTCTGACTATGAGGAGATAGGAGCAGGCACCTGTGGGGACCCCTCTATGTATAAGGAGATAGGAGCAGGCACCTGTGGGGACCCCTCTGACTATGAGGAGATAGGAGCAGGCACCTGTGGGGACCCCTCTGACTATGAGGAGATAGGAGCAGGCACCTGTGGGGACCCCTCTTACTATGAGGAGATAGGAGCAGGCACCTGTGGGGACCCCTCTGACTATGAGGAGATAGGAGCAGGCACCTGTGGGGACCCCTCTGACTATGAGGAGATAGGAGCAGGCACCTGTGGGGACCCCTCTATGTATAAGGAGATAGGAGCGGGGCACCTGTGGGGACCCCTCTTACTATGAGGAGATAGGAGCAGGCACCTGTGGGGACCCCTCTGACTATGAGGAGATAGGAGCAGGCACCTGTGGGGACCCCTCTGACTATGAGGAGATAGGAGCAGGCACCTGTGGGGACCCCTCTGACTATGAGGAGATAGGAGCAGGCACCTGTGGGGACCCCTCTGACTATGAGGAGATAGGAGCGGGGCACCTGTGGGGACCCCTCTGACTATGAGGAGATAGGAGCAGGCACCTGTGGGGACCCCTCTTACTATGAGGAGATAGGAGCAGGCACCTGTGGGGACCCCTCTGACTATGAGGAGATAGGAGCAGGCACCTGTGGGGACCCCTCTGACTATGAGGAGATAGGAGCAGGCACCTGTGGGGACCCCTCTGTCTATGAGGAGATAGGAGCGGGGCACCTGTGGGGACCCCTCTTACTATGAGGAGATAGGAGCAGGCACCTGTGGGGACCCCTCTGACTATGAGGAGATAGGAGCAGGCACCTGTGGGGACCCCTCTGACTATGAGGAGATAGGAGCAGGCACCTGTGGGGACCCCTCTTACTATGAGGAGATAGGAGCAGGCACCTGTGGGGACCCCTCTTACTATGAGGAGATAGGAGCAGGCACCTGTGGGGACCCCTCTGACTATGAGGAGATAGGAGCAGGCACCTGTGGGGACCCCTCTTACTATGAGGAGATAGGAGCAGGCACCTGTGGGGACCCCTCTATGTATAAGGAGATAGGAGCAGGCACCTGTGGGGACCCCTCTATGTATAAGGAGATAGGAGCAGGCACCTGTGGGGACCCCTCTGACTATGAGGAGATAGGAGCAGGCACCTGTGGGGACCCCTCTGACTATGAGGAGATAGGAGCAGGCACCTGTGGGGACCCCTCTGACTATGAGGAGATAGGAGCAGGCACCTGTGGGGACCCCTCTGACTATGAGGAGATAGGAGCAGGCACCTGTGGGGACCCCTCTGACTATGAGGAGATAGGAGCAGGCACCTGTGGGGACCCCTCTATGTATAAGGAGATAGGAGCAGGCACCTGTGGGGACCCCTCTATGTATAAGGAGATAGGATCAGGCACCTGTGGGGACCCCTCTGACTATGAGGAGATAGGAGCGGGGCACCTGTGTGGACCCCTCTATGTATAAGGAGATAGGAGCGGGGCACCTGTGGGGACCCCTCTGACTATGAGAAGATAGGAGCAGGCACCTGTGGGGACCCCTCTGACTATGAGGAGATAGGAGCAGGCACCTGTGGGGACCCCTCTGACTATGAGGAGATAGGAGCAGGCACCTGTGGGGACCCCTCTGACTATGAGGAGATAGGAGCAGGCACCTGTGGGGACCCCTCTTACTATGAGGAGATAGGAGCAGGCACCTGTGGGGACCCCTCTGACTATGAGGAGATAGGAGCAGGCACCTGTGGGGACCCCTCTGACTATGAGGAGATAGGAGCAGGCACCTGTGGGGACCCCTCTGACTATGAGGAGATAGGAGCAGGCACCTGTGGGGACCCCTCTGACTATGAGGAGATAGGAGCAGGCACCTGTGGGGACCCCTCTGACTATGAGGAGATAGGAGCAGGCACCTGTGGGGACCCCTCTATGTATAAGGAGATAGGAGCAGGCACCTGTGGGGACCCCTCTTACTATGAGGAGATAGGAGCAGGCACCTGTGGGGACCCCTCTATGTATAAGGAGATAGGAGCAGGCACCTGTGGGGACCCCTCTATGTATAAGGAGATAGGATCAGGCACCTGTGGGGACCCCTCTGACTATGAGGAGATAGGAGCAGGCACCTGTGGGGACCCCTCTGACTATGAGGAGATAGGAGCAGGCACCTGTGGGGACCCCTCTATGTATAAGGAGATAGGAGCGGGGCACCTGTGGGGACCCCTCTGACTATGAGGAGATAGGAGCAGGCACCTGTGGGGACCCCTCTGACTATGAGGAGATAGGAGCAGGCACCTGTGGGGACCCCTCTATGTATAAGGAGATAGGAGCAGGCACCTGTGGGGACCCCTCTATGTATAAGGAGATAGGAGCAGGCACCTGTGGGGACCCCTCTGACTATGAGGAGATAGGAGCAGGCACCTGTGGGGACCCCTCTATGTATAAGGAGATAGGAGCAGGCACCTGTGGGGACCCCTCTGACTATGAGGAGATAGGAGCAGGCACCTGTGGGGACCCCTCTATGTATAAGGAGATAGGAGCAGGCACCTGTGGGGACCCCTCTGACTATGAGGAGATAGGAGCAGGCACCTGTGGGGACCCCTCTGACTATGAGGAGATAGGAGCGGGGCACCTGTGGGGACCCCTCTGACTATGAGGAGATAGGAGCAGGCACCTGTGGGGACCCCTCTGACTATGAGGAGATAGGAGCAGGCACCTGTGGGGACCCCTCTATGTATAAGGAGATAGGAGCAGGCACCTGTGGGGACCCCTCTGACTATGAGGAGATAGGAGCAGGCACCTGTGGGGACCCCTCTGACTATGAGGAGATAGGAGCAGGCACCTGTGGGGACCCCTCTATGTATAAGGAGATAGGAGCGGGGCACCTGTGGGGACCCCTCTTACTATGAGGAGATAGGAGCAGGCACCTGTGGGGACCCCTCTGACTATGAGGAGATAGGAGCAGGCACCTGTGGGGACCCCTCTGACTATGAGGAGATAGGAGCAGGCACCTGTGGGGACCCCTCTGACTATGAGGAGATAGGAGCAGGCACCTGTGGGGACCCCTCTGACTATGAGGAGATAGGAGCAGGCACCTGTGGGGACCCCTCTATGTATAAGGAGATAGGAGCAGGCACCTGTGGGGACCCCTCTATGTATAAGGAGATAGGATCAGGCACCTGTGGGGACCCCTCTGACTATGAGGAGATAGGAGCAGGCACCTGTGGGGACCCCTCTGACTATGAGGAGATAGGAGCAGGCACCTGTGGGGACCCCTCTGACTATGAGGAGATAGGAGCAGGCACCTGTGGGGACCCCTCTATGTATAAGGAGATAGGAGCGGGGCACCTGTGGGGACCCCTCTGACTATGAGAAGATAGGAGCAGGCACCTGTGGGGACCCCTCTGACTATGAGGAGATAGGAGCAGGCACCTGTGGGGACCCCTCTGACTATGAGGAGATAGGAGCAGGCACCTGTGGGGACCCCTCTGACTATGAGGAGATAGGAGCAGGCACCTGTGGGGACCCCTCTGACTATGAGGAGATAGGAGCAGGCACCTGTGGGGACCCCTCTATGTATAAGGAGATAGGAGCAGGCACCTGTGGGGACCCCTCTTACTATGAGGAGATAGGAGCAGGCACCTGTGGGGACCCCTCTATGTATAAGGAGATAGGAGCAGGCACCTGTGGGGACCCCTCTGACTATGAGGAGATAGGAGCAGGCACCTCTGGGGACCCCTCTTACTATGAGGAGATAGGAGCAGGCACCTGTGGGGACCCCTCTATGTATAAGGAGATAGGAGCAGGCACCTGTGGGGACCCCTCTTACTATGAGGAGATAGGAGCAGGCACCTGTGGGGACCCCTCTATGTATAAGGAGATAGGATCAGGCACCTGTGGGGACCCCTCTGACTATGAGGAGATAGGAGCAGGCACCTGTGGGGACCCCTCTGACTATGAGGAGATAGGAGCAGGCACCTGTGGGGACCCCTCTATGTATAAGGAGATAGGAGCGGGGCACCTGTGGGGACCCCTCTGACTATGAGGAGATAGGAGCAGGCACCTGTGGGGACCCCTCTGACTATGAGGAGATAGGAGCAGGCACCTGTGGGGACCCCTCTTACTATGAGGAGATAGGAGCAGGCACCTGTGGGGACCCCTCTGACTATGAGGAGATAGGAGCAGGCACCTGTGGGGACCCCTCTGACTATGAGGAGATAGGAGCAGGCACCTGTGGGGACCCCTCTGACTATGAGGAGATAGGAGCAGGCACCTGTGGGGACCCCTCTTACTATGAGTAGATAGGAGCAGGCACCTCTGGGGACCCCTCTTACTATGAGGAGATAGGAGCAGGCACCTGTGGGGACCCCTCTATGTATAAGGAGATAGGAGCAGGCACCTGTGGGGACCCCTCTTACTATGAGGAGATAGGAGCAGGCACCTGTGGGGACCCCTCTGACTATGAGGAGATAGGAGCGGGGCACCTGTGGGGACCCCTCTGACTATGAGGAGATAGGAGCAGGCACCTGTGGGGACCCCTCTTACTATGAGGAGATAGGAGCAGGCACCTGTGGGGACCCCTCTTACTATGAGGAGATAGGAGCAGGCACCTGTGGGGACCCCTCTGACTATGAGGAGATAGGAGCGGGCACCTGTGGGGACCCCTCTGACTATGAGGAGATAGGAGCAGGCACCTGTGGGGACCCCTATGTGTTTGTGGAGATAAGAGCAGGCACCTGTGGGGACCCCTATGTGTTTGTGGAGATAAGAGCGGGTGAACCTGTCGGGACCCCTCTGTGTTTGTGGAGATAGGAGCGGGGGAACCTGTCGGGACCCCTCTGTGCTGGTGGAGATAGGAGCGGGGGAACCTGTGGGGACCCCTCTGTGTTTGTGGAGATAAGAGCGGGGGAACCTGTCGGGACCCCTCTGTGCTTGTGGAGATAGGAGCGGGGGAACCTGTGGGGACCCCTCTGTGTTTGTGGAGATAAGAGCGGGGGAACCTGTCGGGACCCCTCTGTGCTTGTGGAGATAGGAGCGGGGGAACCTGTCGGGACCCCTCTGTGCTGGTGGAGATAGGAGCGGGGGAACCTGTCGGGACCCCTCTGTGCTGGTGGAGATAGGAGCGGGGGAACCTGTGGGGACCCCTCTGTGCTGGTGGAGATAGGAGCGGGGGAACCTGTCGGGACCCCTCTGTGCTGGTGGAGATAGGAGCGGGGGAACCTGTGGGGACCCCTCTGTGCTGGTGGAGATAGGAGCGGGGCACCTGTCATTGTAACCTTGAGAAATTGAAAAATTAAATAAAAAAGTAACAATTTCACTGCAGCCCAAACTAGAACCCCGACCCAGAGCCCAGAACCATCAGATGTCCAACAGCCATGGTGTCCTCTCTGGAGGGCCACATCTTAAATCAGCCAGATTTGACCAGGCATCACACAGGTGACCAGGCATCACACAGGTGACCAGGCGTCACACAGGTGACCAGGCATCAGACAGGTGACCAGGCATCACACAGGTGACCAGGCGTCACACAGGTGACCAGGCGTCATACAGGTGACCAGGCATCACACAGGTGACCAGGCGTCATACAGGTGACCAGGCGTCATACAGGTGACCAGGCGTCATACAGGTGACCAGGCATCACACAGGTGACCAGGCATCACACAGGTGACCAGGCATCACATAGGTGACCAGGCGTCATACAGGTGACCAGGCATCACACAGGTGACCAGGCATCACACAGGTGACCAGGCGTCACACAGGTGACCAGGCGTCACACAGGTGACCAGGCATCATACAGGTGACCAGGCGTCACACAGGTGACCAGGCGTCACACAGGTGACCAGGCGTCACACAGGTGACCAGGCATCACACAGGTGACCAGGCGTCACACAGGTGACCAGGCGTCATACAGGTGACCAGGCGTCACACAGGTGACCAGGCGTCACACAGGTGACCAGGCGTCACACAGGTGACCAGGCGTCACACAGGTGACCAGGCGTCATACAGGTGACCAGGCGTCATACAGGTGACCAGGCGTCATACAGGTGACCAGGCGTCACACAGGTGACCAGGCGTCACACAGGTGACCAGGCGTCATACAGGTGACCAGGCGTCATACAGGTGACCAGGCGTCATACAGGTGACCAGGCGTCATACAGGTGACCAGGCGTCACACAGGTGACCAGGCGTCACACAGGTGACCAGGCGTCATACAGGTGACCAGGCGTCATACAGATGACCAGGCGTCATACAGGTGACCAGGCGTCATACAGGTGACCAGGCGTCACACAGGTGACCAGGCGTCACACAGGTGACCAGGCATCACACAGGTGACCAGGCATCACACAGGTGACCAGGCGTCATACAGGTGACCAGGCGTCATACAGGTGACCAGGCGTCATACAGGTGACCAGGCATCACTGTGAAGAGGAATCTACTGGACTTGTTTCCGCTGGTGTCGTCTGGTACATGAATGGACTATAAGTCTCCCCCCGTTTGGTATGGAAGGGGGGGGGGTCACATCCCTGTTTATAGGGTCTATAGATATGGGGGGGGGGTCACATCCCTGTTTATAGGGTCTATAGATATAGGGGGGGGTCACATCCCTGTTTATAGGGTCTATAGATATGGGGGGGGGGTCACATCCCTGTTTATAGGGTCTATAGATATGGGGGGGGTCACATCCCTGTTTATAGGGTCTATAGATATGGGGGGGGGGTCACATCCCTGTTTATAGGGTCTATAGATATGGGGGGGGGTCACATCCCTGTTTATAGGGTCTATAGATATGGGGGGGGGGGTCACATCCCTGTTTATAGGGTCTATAGATATGGGGGGGGGGGTCACATCCCTGTTTATAGGGTCTATAGATATGGGGGGGGTCACATCCCTGTTTATAGGGTCTATAGATATGGGGGGGGGTCACATCCCTGTTTATAGGGTCTATAGATATAGGGGAGGGGGTCACATCCCTGTTTATAGGGTCTATAGATATAGGGGGGGGGTCACATCCCTGTTTATAGGGTCTATAGATATAGGGGGGGGTCACATCCCTGTTTATAGGGTCTATAGATATAGGGGGGGTCACATCCCTGTTTATAGGGTCTATAGATATGGGGGGGGGGTCACATCCCTGTTTATAGGGTCTATAGATATGGGGGGGGGGTCACATCCCTGTTTATAGGGTCTATAGATATGGGGGGGTCACATCCCTGTTTATAGGGTCTATAGATATGGGGGGGGAGGTCACATCCCTGTTTATAGGGTCTATAGATATGGGGGGGTCACATCCCTGTTTATAGGGTCTATAGATATGGGGGGGGGGTCACATCCCTGTTTATAGGGTCTATAGATATAGGTGGGGGTCACATTGCTGTTTATAGGGTCTATAGATATGGGGGGGGGGTCACATCCCTGTTTATAGGGTCTATAGATATGGGGGGGAGGTCACTTCCCTGTTTATAGGGTCTATAGATATAGGGGGGGTCACATCCCTGTTTATAGGGTCTATAGATATAGGGGGGGGTCACATCCCTGTTTATAGGGTCTATAGATATGGGGGGGGTCACATCCCTGTTTATAGGGTCTATAGATATAGGGGGGGTCACATCCCTGTTTATAGGGTCTATAGATATGGGGGGGTCACATCCCTGTTTATAGGGTCTATAGATATGGGGGGGGGGGTCACATCCCTGTTTATAGGGTCTATAGATATGGGGGGGGGTCACATCCCTGTTTATAGGGTCTATAGATATGGGGGGGGGGGGTCACATCCCTGTTTATAGGGTCTATAGATATGGGGGGGATCACATCCCTGTTTATAGGGTCTATAGATATGGGGGGGGAGGTCACTTCCCTGTTTATAGGGTCTATAGATATGGGGGGGGTCACATCCCTGTTTATAGGGTCTATAGATATGGGGGGGGGTCACATCCCTGTTTATAGGGTCTATAGATATGGGGGGGGGGTCACATCCCTGTTTATAGGGTCTATAGATATAGGGGGGGGGGTCACATCCCTGTTTATAGGGTCTATAGATATGGGGAGGGGGTCACATCCCTGTTTATAGGGTCTATAGATATGGGGGGGGGGTCACATCCCTGTTTATAGGGTCTATAGATATGGGGGGGGGGTAACATCCCTGTTTATAGGGTCTATAGATATGGGGGGGGGTCACATCCCTGTTTATAGGGTCTATAGATATGGGGGGGGGGGGTCACATCCCTGTTTATAGGGTCTATAGATATGGGGGGGGGGATCACATCCCTGTTTATAGGGTCTATAGATATGGGGGGGGTCACATCCCTGTTTATAGGGTCTATAGATATGGGGGGGGGGTCACATCCCTGTTTATAGGGTCTATAGATATGGGGGGGGGGTCACATCCCTGTTTATAGGGTCTATAGATATGGGGGGGATCACATCCCTGTTTATAGGGTCTATAGATATGGGGGGGTCACATCCCTGTTTATAGGGTCTATAGATATAGGGGGGGGTCACATCCCTGTTTATAGGGTCTCTAGATATAGGGGGGGGGGGTCACATCCCTGTTTATAGGGTCTCTAGATACTGTTCACTTAATTATAAGTTCTGCGCCGTGTACGTAACTCCGAATAACATTTATAGGACATGGGGCGCCATGAGGGGAGATGGGGATCCCCTCCAGTAGGTGGCATCAGAGACGATTCTGTAGACTGAAGGGGATGAACGAGGAGGGGGCAGATAATGGGCATCCTACCCACCTGGTCTATGGAGGGGGTAAATTATTGGGCATCCTACCCACCTGGTCTATGGAGGGGGTAAATTATTGGGCATCCTACCCACCTGGTCTATGGAGGGGGTAAATTATTGGGCATCCTACCCACCTGATCTATGGAGGGGGTAAATTATTGGGCATCCTACCCCACCTGGTCTAAGAAGGGGGAAGATAATGGGCATCCTACCCACCTGGTCTATGGAGGGGGTAAATTATTGGGCATCCTGCCCACTTGGTCTATGGAGGGGGTAAATTATTGGGCATCCTACCCCACCTGGTCTATGGAGGGGGTCAATTATTGGGCATCCTACCCCACCTGGTCTAAGGAGGGGGCAGATAATGAACATCCTATCCCACCTAGTCTATGGAGGGGGCAGATAATGGGCATCCTTTCCCTGCCTGCTCTACGGAGGGGGCAGATAATGGGCATCCTACCCCACCTGGTCTATGGAGTGGGCAGATAATGGGCATCCTACCCCACCTGGTCTATGGAGGGGGCAGATAATGGGCATCCTACCCTACCTGGTCTATAGAGGGGGCAGATAATGGGCATCCTACCCCACCTGCTCTATGGAGGGGGCAGATAATGGGCATCCTACCCCACCTGGTCTATGGAGGGGGCAGATAATGGGCATCCTACCCCACCTGGTCTATGGAGGGGGCAGATAATGGGCATCCTACCCCACCTGGTCTATTGAGGGGGCAGATAATGGGCATCCTACCCCACCTGGTCTATGGAGGGGGCAGATAATGGGCATCCTACCCCACCTGGTCTAGGGAGGGGGCAGATAATGGGCATCCTACCCCACCTGGTCTATGGAGGGGGCAGATAATGGGCATCCTACCCCGCCTGGTCTATGAAGGGGGCAGATAATGGGCATCCTACCCTACCTGGTCTATAGAGGGGGCAGATAATTGGCATCCTTACCCCACCTAGTCTATAGAGGTGGCAGATAATGGGCATCCTACCCCACCTAGTCTATAGAGAAGGCAGATAATGGGCATCCTCTCCCTGCCTGGTTTATAGAGGGGGCAGATAATGGGCATCCTACCCCACCTAGTCTATAGAGGGGGCAGATAATGGGCATCCTTTACCGCCTGGTCTATGGAGGGGGCAGATAATGGGCATCCTACCCCACCTGGTCTATGGAGGGGGCAGATAATGGGCATCCTACCCCACCTGGTCTATGGAGGGGGCAGATAATGGGCATCCTACCCCACCTGGTCTATGGAGGGGGCAGATAATGGGCATCCTACCCCACCTGGTCTAGGAGGGGGCAGATAATGGGCATCCTACCCCACCTGGTCTATGGAGGGGGCAGATAATGGGCATCCTACCCCACCTGGTCTATGGAGGGGGCAGATAATGGGCATCCTACCCCACCTGGTCTATGGAGGGGGCAGATAATGGGCATCCTACCCTACCTGTTCTATAGAGGGGGCAGATAATGGGCATCCTACCCCACCTGCTCTATGGAGGGGGCAGATAATGGGCATCCTACCCCACCTGGTCTATGGAGGGGGCAGATAATGGGTATCCTACCCCACCTGGTCTATGGAGGGGGCAGATAATGGGCATCCTACCCCACCTGGTCTATGGAGGGGGCAGATAATGGGCATCCTACCCCACCTGGTCTATGGAGGGGGCAGATAATGGGCATCCTACCCCACCTGGTCTATGGAGGGGGCAGATAATGGGCATCCTACCCTACCTGATCTATAGAGGGGGCAGATAATGGGCATCCTACCCCACCTGGTCTATGGAGGGGGCAGATAATGGGCATCCTACCCCACCTGGTCTATGGAGGGGGCAGATAATGGGCATCCTACCCCACCTGGTCTATGGAGGGGGCAGATAATGGGCATCCTACCCCACCTGGTCTATGGAGGGGGCAGATAATGGGCATCCTACCCCACCTGGTCTATGGAGGGGGCAGATAATGGGCATTCTACCACACCAGATCTATGGAGGGGGCAGATAATGGGCATCCTACCCCACCTGGTCTATGGAGGGGGCAGATAATGGGCATCCTACCCCACCTGGTCTATGGAGGGGGCAGATAATGGGCATCCTACCCCACCTGGTCTATGGAGGGGGCAGATAATGGGCATCCTACCCCACCTGGTATATGGAGGGGGCAGATAATGGGCATCCTACCCTACCTGGTCTATAGAGGGGGCAGATAATGGGCATCCTACCCCACCTGCTCTATGGAGGGGGCAGATAATGGGCATCCTACCCACCTGGTCTATGGAGGGGGCAGATAATGGGCATCCTACCCCACCTGGTCTATGGAGGGGGCAGATAATGGGCATCCTACCCCACCTGGTCTATGGAGGGGGCAGATAATGGGCATCCTACCCCACCTGGTCTATGGAGGGGGCAGATAATGGGCATCCTACCCCACCTGATCTATGGAGGGGGCAGATAATGGGCATCCTACCCTACCTGATCTATAGAGGGGGCAGATAATGGGCATCCTACCCCACCTGCTCTATGGAGGGGGCAGACAATGGGCATCCTACCCCACCTGGTCTATGGAGGGGGCAGATAATGTGCATCCTACCCCACCTGGTCTATGGAGGGGGCAGATAATGGGCATCCTACCCCACCTGGTCTATGGAGGGGGCAGATAATGGGCATCCTACCCCACCTGGTCTATGGAGGGGGCAGATAATGGGCATCCTACCCCACCTGGTCTATGGAGGGGGCAGATAATGGGCATCCTTACCCCACCTGGTCTATGGAGGGGGCAGATAATGGGCATCCTACCCCACCTGGTCTATGGAGGGGGCAGATAATGGGCATCCTACCCCACCTGGTCTATGGAGGGGGCAGATAATGGGCCTCCTACCCCACCTGGTCTATGGAGGGGGCAGATAATGGGCATCCTACCCTACCTGGTCTATGGAGGGGGCAGATAATGGGCATCCTACCCCACCTGCTCTATGGAGGGGGCAGATAATGGGCATCCTACCCCACCTGGTCTATGGAGGGGGCAGATAATGGGCATCCTACCCCACCTGGTCTATGGAGGGGGCAGATAATGGGCATCCTTACCCCACCTGGTCTATGGAGGGGGCAGATAATGGGCATCCTACCCCACCTGGTCTATGGAGGGGGCAGATAATGGGCATCCTACCCCACCTGGTCTATGGAGGGGGCAGATAATGGGCATCCTACCCCACCTGGTCTATGGAGGGGGCAGATAATGGGCATCCTACCCCACCTGGTCTATGGAGGGGGCAGATAATGGGCATCCTACCCTACCTGGTCTATAAAGGGGGCAGATAATGGGCATCCTACCCTACCTGATCTATAGAGGGGGCAGATAATGGGCATCCTACCCCACCTGCTCTATGGAGGGGGCAGATAATGGGCATCCTACCCCACCTGGTCTATGGAGGGGGCAGATAATGTGCATCCTACCCCACCTGGTCTATGGAGGGGGCAGATAATGGGCATCCTACCCCACCTGGTCTATGGAGGGGGCAGATAATGGGCATCCTACCCCACCTGGTCTATGGAGGGGGCAGATAATGGGCATCCTACCCCACCTGGTCTATGGAGGGGGCAGATAATGGGCATCCTTACCCCACCTGGTCTATGGAGGGGGCAGATAATGGGCATCCTACCCCACCTGGTCTATGGAGGGGGCAGATAATGGGCATCCTACCCCACCTGGTCTATGGAGGGGGCAGATAATGGGCCTCCTACCCCACCTGGTCTATGGAGGGGGCAGATAATGGGCATCCTACCCTACCTGGTCTATGGAGGGGGCAGATAATGGGCATCCTACCCCACCTGCTCTATGGAGGGGGCAGATAATGGGCATCCTACCCCACCTGGTCTATGGAGGGGGCAGATAATGGGCATCCTACCCCACCTGGTCTATGGAGGGGGCAGATAATGGGCATCCTTACCCCACCTGGTCTATGGAGGGGGCAGATAATGGGCATCCTACCCCACCTGGTCTATGGAGGGGGCAGATAATGGGCATCCTACCCCACCTGGTCTATGGAGGGGGCAGATAATGTGCATCCTACCCCACCTGGTCTATGGAGGGGGCAGATAATGGGCATCCTACCCCACCTGGTCTATGGAGGGGGCAGATAATGGGCATCCTACCCTACCTGGTCTATAAAGGGGGCAGATAATGGGCATCCTACCCTACCTGGTCTATAGAGGGGGCAGATAATGGGCATCCTACCCCACCTGCTCTATGGAGGGGGCAGATAATGGGCATCCTACCCCACCTGGTCTATGGAGGGGGCAGATAATGGGCATCCTACCCCACCTGGTCTATGGAGGGGGCAGATAATGGGCCTCCTACCCCACCTGGTCTATGGAGGGGGCAGATAATGGGCCTCCTACCCCACCTGGTCTATGGAGGGGGCAGATAATGGGCATCCTACCCCACCTGCTCTATGGAGGGGGCAGATAATGGGCATCCTACCCCACCTGATCTATGGAGGGGGCAGATAATGGGCATCCTACCCCACCTGGTCTATGGAGGGGGCAGATAATGGGCATCCTTACCCCACCTGGTCTATGGAGGGGGCAGATAATGGGCATCCTACCCCACCTGGTCTATGGAGGGGGCAGATAATGGGCATCCTTACCCCACCTGGTCTATGGAGGGGGCAGATAATGGGCCTCCTACCCCACCTGGTCTATGGAGGGGGCAGATAATGGGCCTCCTACCCCACCTGGTCTATGGAGGGGGCAGATAATGGGCATCCTACCCCACCTGCTCTATGGAGGGGGCAGATAATGGGCATCCTACCCCACCTGGTCTATGGAGGGGGCAGATAATGGGCATCCTACCCCACCTGGTCTATGGAGGGGGCAGATAATGGGCATCCTACCCCACCTGGTCTATGGAGGGGGCAGATAATGGGCATCCTACCCCACCTGGTCTATGGAGGGGGCAGATAATGGGCATCCTACCCTACCTGGTCTATAAAGGGGGCAGATAATGGGCATCCTACCCTACCTGGTCTATAGAGGGGGCAGATAATGGGCATCCTACCCCACCTGCTCTATGGAGGGGGCACATAATGGGCATCCTACCCCACCTGGTCTATGGAGGGGGCAGATAATGGGCATCCTACCCCACCTGGTCTATGGAGGGGGCAGATAATGGGCATCCTTACCCCACCTGGTCTATGGAGGGGGCAGATAATGGGCATCCTACCCCACCTGGTCTATGGAGGGGGCAGATAATGGGCATCCTACCCCACCTGGTCTATGGAGGGGGCAGATAATGGGCCTCCTACCCCACCTGGTCTATGGAGGGGGCAGATAATGGGCATCCTACCCTACCTGGTCTATGGAGGGGGCAGATAATGGGCATCCTACCCCACCTGCTCTATGGAGGGGGCAGATAATGGGCATCCTATCCCACCTGGTCTATGGAGGGGGCAGATAATGGGCATCCTTACCCCACCTGGTCTATGGAGGGGGCAGATAATGGGCATCCTACCCCACCTGGTCTATGGAGGGGGCAGATAATGGGCATCCTACCCCACCTGGTCTATGGAGGGGGCAGATAATGGGCATCCTACCCAACCTGGTCTATGGAGGGGGCAGATAATGGGCATCCTACCCTAACAGGTCTATGGAGGGGGCAGATAATGGGCATCCTTACCCCACCTGGTCTATGGAGGGGGCAGATAATGGGCCTCCTACCCCACCTGGTCTATGGAGGGGGCAGATAATGGGCATCCTACCCCACCTGCTTTATGGAGGGGGCAGATAATGGGCATCCTACCCCACCTGGTCAATGGAGGGGGCAGATAATGGGCATCCTACCCCACCTGGTCTATGAAGGGGGCAGATAATGGGCATCCTTACCCCACCTGGTCTATGGAGGGGGCAGATAATGGGCATCCTACCCCACCTGGTCTATGGAGGGGGCAGATAATGGGCCTCCTACCCCAGCTGGTCTATGGAGGGGGCAGATAATGGGCCTCCTACCCCACCTGGTCGATGGAGGGGGCAGATAATGGGCCTCCTACCCCACCTGGTCTATGGAGGGGGCAGATAATGGGCATCCTACCCCACCTGCTCTATGGAGGGGGCAGATAATGGGCATCCTACCCCACCTGGTCTATGGAGGGGGCAGATAATGGGCATCCTACCCCACCTGGTCTATGGAGGGGGCAGATAATGGGCATCCTTACCCCACCTGGTCTATGGAGGGGGCAGATAATGGGCATCCTACCCCACCTGGTCTATGGAGGGGGCAGATAATGGGCATCCTACCCCACCTGGTCTATGGAGGGGGCAGATAATGGGCATCCTACCCCACCTGGTCTATGGAGGGGGCAGATAATGGGCATCCTACCCCACCTGGTCTATGGAGGGGGAAGATAATGGGCATCCTACCCCACCTGGTCTATGGAGGGGGCAGATAATGGGCATCCTACCCCACCTGGTCTATGGAGGGGGCAGATAATGGGCATCCTACCCTACCTGGTCTATAAAGGGGGCAGATAATGGGCATCCTACCCTACCTGGTCTATAGAGGGGGCAGATAATGGGCATCCTACCCCACCTGCTCTATGGAGGGGGCAGATAATGGGCATCCTACCCCACCTGGTCTATGGAGGGGGCAGATAATGGGCATCCTACCCCACCTGGTCTATGGAGGGGGCAGATAATGGGCATCCTTACCCCACCTGGTCTATGGAGGGGGCAGATAATGGGCATCCTACCCCACCTGGTCTATGGAGGGGGCAGATAATGGGCATCCTACCCCACCTGGTCTATGGAGGGGGCAGATAATGGGCCTCCTACCCCACCTGGTCTATGGAGGGGGCAGATAATGGGCATCCTACCCTACCTGGTCTATGGAGGGGGCAGATAATGGGCATCCTACCCCACCTGCTCTATGGAGGGGGCAGATAATGGGCATCCTACCCCACCTGGTCTATGGAGGGGGCAGATAATGGGCATCCTTACCCCACCTGGTCTATGGAGGGGGCAGATAATGGGCATCCTACCCCACCTGGTCTATGGAGGGGGCAGATAATGGGCATCCTATCCCACCTGGTCTATGGAGGGGGCAGATAATGGGCATCCTACCCAACCTGGTCTATGGAGGGGGCAGATAATGGGCATCCTACCCTAACAGGTCTATGGAGGGGGCAGATAATGGGCATCCTTACCCCACCTGGTCTATGGAGGGGGCAGATAATGGGCATCCTACCCCACCTGGTCTATGGAGGGGGCAGATAATGGGCATCCTACCCCACCTGGTCTATGGAGGGGGCAGATAATGGGCATCCTACCCCACCTGGTCTATGGAGGGGGCAGATAATGGGCATCCTACCCCACCTGGTCTATGGAGGGGGCAGATAATGGGCATCCTACCCTAACAGGTCTATGGAGGGGGCAGATAATGGGCATCCTACCCCACCTGGTCTATGGAGGGGGCAGATAATGGGCATCCTTACCCCACCTGGTCTATGGAGGGGGCAGATAATGGGCATCCTACCCCACCTGGTCTATGGAGGGGGCAGATAATGGGCATCCTACCCCACCTGGTCTATGGAGGGGGCAGATAATGGGCATCCTTACCCCACCTGGTCTATGGAGGGGGCAGATAATGGGCATCCTACCCTACCTGGTCTATGGAGGGGGCAGATATTGGGCATCCTACCCCACCTGGTCTATGGAGGGGGCAGATAATGGGCATCCTACCCTACCTGGTCTATGGAGGGGGCAGATAATGGGCATCCTACCCCACCTGGTCTATGGAGGGGGCAGATATTGGGCATCCTACCCTACCTGGTCTATGGAGGGGGCAGATATTGGGCATCCTACCCCACCTGGTCTATGGAGGGGGCAGATAATGGGCATCCTACCCTACCTGGTCTATGGAGGGGGCAGATAATGGGCATCCTACCCCACCTGGTCTATGGAGGGGGCAGATATTGGGCATCCTACCCTACCTGGTCTATGGAGGGGGCAGATATTGGGCATCCTACCCCACCTGGTCTATGGAGGGGGCAGATAATGGGCATCCTACCCTACCTGGTCTATGGAGGGGGCAGATAATGGGCATCCTACCCCACCTGGTCTATGGAGGGGGCAGATAATGGGCCTCCTACCCCACCTGGTCTATGGAGGGGGCAGATAATGGGCCTCCTACCCCACCTGGTCTATGGAGGGGGCAGATAATGGGCATCCTACCCTACCTGGTCTATAGAGGGGGCAGATAATGGGCATCCTACCCCACCTGGTCTATGGAGGGGGCAGATAATGGGCATCCTACCCCACCTGGTCTATGGAGGGGGCAGATAATGGGCATCCTACCCAACCTGGTCTATGGAGGGGGCAGATAATGGGCATCCTACCCTAACAGGTCTATGGAGGGGGCAGATAATGGGCATCCTTACCCCACCTGGTCTATGGAGGGGGCAGATAATGGGCCTCCTACCCCACCTGGTCTATGGAGGGGGCAGATAATGGGCATCCTACCCCACCTGCTTTATGGAGGGGGCAGATAATGGGCATCCTACCCCACCTGGTCAATGGAGGGGGCAGATAATGGGCATCCTACCCCACCTGGTCTATGAAGGGGGCAGATAATGGGCATCCTTACCCCACCTGGTCTATGGAGGGGGCAGATAATGGGCATCCTACCCCACCTGGTCTATGGAGGGGGCAGATAATGGGCCTCCTACCCCAGCTGGTCTATGGAGGGGGCAGATAATGGGCCTCCTACCCCACCTGGTCGATGGAGGGGGCAGATAATGGGCCTCCTACCCCACCTGGTCTATGGAGGGGGCAGATAATGGGCATCCTACCCCACCTGCTCTATGGAGGGGGCAGATAATGGGCATCCTACCCCACCTGGTCTATGGAGGGGGCAGATAATGGGCATCCTACCCCACCTGGTCTATGGAGGGGGCAGATAATGGGCATCCTTACCCCACCTGGTCTATGGAGGGGGCAGATAATGGGCATCCTACCCCACCTGGTCTATGGAGGGGGCAGATAATGGGCATCCTACCCCACCTGGTCTATGGAGGGGGCAGATAATGGGCATCCTACCCCACCTGGTCTATGGAGGGGGCAGATAATGGGCATCCTACCCCACCTGGTCTATGGAGGGGGAAGATAATGGGCATCCTACCCCACCTGGTCTATGGAGGGGGCAGATAATGGGCATCCTACCCCACCTGGTCTATGGAGGGGGCAGATAATGGGCATCCTACCCTACCTGGTCTATAAAGGGGGCAGATAATGGGCATCCTACCCTACCTGGTCTATAGAGGGGGCAGATAATGGGCATCCTACCCCACCTGCTCTATGGAGGGGGCAGATAATGGGCATCCTACCCCACCTGGTCTATGGAGGGGGCAGATAATGGGCATCCTACCCCACCTGGTCTATGGAGGGGGCAGATAATGGGCATCCTTACCCCACCTGGTCTATGGAGGGGGCAGATAATGGGCATCCTACCCCACCTGGTCTATGGAGGGGGCAGATAATGGGCATCCTACCCCACCTGGTCTATGGAGGGGGCAGATAATGGGCCTCCTACCCCACCTGGTCTATGGAGGGGGCAGATAATGGGCATCCTACCCTACCTGGTCTATGGAGGGGGCAGATAATGGGCATCCTACCCCACCTGCTCTATGGAGGGGGCAGATAATGGGCATCCTACCCCACCTGGTCTATGGAGGGGGCAGATAATGGGCATCCTTACCCCACCTGGTCTATGGAGGGGGCAGATAATGGGCATCCTACCCCACCTGGTCTATGGAGGGGGCAGATAATGGGCATCCTATCCCACCTGGTCTATGGAGGGGGCAGATAATGGGCATCCTACCCAACCTGGTCTATGGAGGGGGCAGATAATGGGCATCCTACCCTAACAGGTCTATGGAGGGGGCAGATAATGGGCATCCTTACCCCACCTGGTCTATGGAGGGGGCAGATAATGGGCATCCTACCCCACCTGGTCTATGGAGGGGGCAGATAATGGGCATCCTACCCCACCTGGTCTATGGAGGGGGCAGATAATGGGCATCCTACCCCACCTGGTCTATGGAGGGGGCAGATAATGGGCATCCTACCCCACCTGGTCTATGGAGGGGGCAGATAATGGGCATCCTACCCTAACAGGTCTATGGAGGGGGCAGATAATGGGCATCCTACCCCACCTGGTCTATGGAGGGGGCAGATAATGGGCATCCTTACCCCACCTGGTCTATGGAGGGGGCAGATAATGGGCATCCTACCCCACCTGGTCTATGGAGGGGGCAGATAATGGGCATCCTACCCCACCTGGTCTATGGAGGGGGCAGATAATGGGCATCCTTACCCCACCTGGTCTATGGAGGGGGCAGATAATGGGCATCCTACCCTACCTGGTCTATGGAGGGGGCAGATATTGGGCATCCTACCCCACCTGGTCTATGGAGGGGGCAGATAATGGGCATCCTACCCTACCTGGTCTATGGAGGGGGCAGATAATGGGCATCCTACCCCACCTGGTCTATGGAGGGGGCAGATATTGGGCATCCTACCCTACCTGGTCTATGGAGGGGGCAGATATTGGGCATCCTACCCCACCTGGTCTATGGAGGGGGCAGATAATGGGCATCCTACCCTACCTGGTCTATGGAGGGGGCAGATAATGGGCATCCTACCCCACCTGGTCTATGGAGGGGGCAGATATTGGGCATCCTACCCTACCTGGTCTATGGAGGGGGCAGATATTGGGCATCCTACCCCACCTGGTCTATGGAGGGGGCAGATAATGGGCATCCTACCCTACCTGGTCTATGGAGGGGGCAGATAATGGGCATCCTACCCCACCTGGTCTATGGAGGGGGCAGATAATGGGCCTCCTACCCCACCTGGTCTATGGAGGGGGCAGATAATGGGCCTCCTACCCCACCTGGTCTATGGAGGGGGCAGATAATGGGCATCCTACCCTACCTGGTCTATAGAGGGGGCAGATAATGGGCATCCTACCCCACCTGGTCTATGGAGGGGGCAGATAATGGGCATCCTACCCCACCTGGTCTATGGAGGGGGCAGATAATGGGCCTCTCTGGATCAGACTATGATGGAGACAATAGGGGGAATTCTCGGAAGATTTGGGTAAATTTTCATTTTATCTCTAGATCTGAAGTTTTCTCTTCAGGTTTTTACAAATTTGTGATTTTTTGCAATGGAGGAAACGTGTTCTAGTGCGACCACTGAATACATCTGGTGCCCCCAATATCTACTGTGAGGGGCTGCCGGGGGGTCACTTACTTTCTGTCATCACTGCACACAACACAATATGGAGTCCTCCAGCTGAACACAAACAAACCCGTTTACAGTCAACGCCGCATTGTTGTGTGAAGGAGACGCCAGACAGGACCGGCCTGCGCCACCCCGACCCCAACCCCGACCCATCCTGCATATAAGTATGGCCGACCGGAGGCCGCACACAGTCACACCTGAGGATCCCTGAGGTAAGTCTACACTGCACAGTACTACCTCTCCTGTATGTATGGACACTGCACAGTACTACCTCTCCTGTATGTATGGACACTGCACAGCACTACTTCTCCTGTATGTATGGACACTGCACAGTACTACCTCTCCTGTATGTATGGACACTGCACAGTACTACTTCTCCTGTATGTATGGACACTGCACAGTACTACTTCTCCTGTATGTATGGACACTGCACAGTACTACTTCTCCTGTATGTATGGACACTGCACAGTACTACTTCTCCTGTATGTATGGACACTGCACAGTACTACTTCTGTATGTATGGACACTGCACAGTACTACTTCTCCTGTATGTATGGACACTGCACAGTACTACCTCTCCTGTATGTATGGACACTGCACAGTACTACTTCTCCTGTATGTATGGACACTGCACAGTACTACCTCTCCTGTATGTATGGACACTGCACAGTACCACTTCTGTATATATGGACACTGCACAGTACTACTCCTGTATGTATGGAAACTGCACAGTACTACTTCTCCTGTATGTATGGACACTGCACAGTACTACCTCTCCTGTATGTATGGACACTGCACAGTACTACTTCTGTATATATGGACACTGCACAGTACTACCTCCCCTGTATGTATGGACACTGCACAGTACTACTTCTCCTGTATGTATGGACACTGCACAGTACTACTTCTCCTGTATGTATGGACACTGCACAGTACTACTTCTCCTGTATGTATGGACACTGCACAGTACTACTTCTCCTGTATGTATGGACACTGCACAGTACTACTTCTGTATGTATGGACACTGCACAGTACTACTTCTCCTGTATGTATGGACACTGCACAGTACTACCTCTCCTGTATGTATGGACACTGCACAGTACTACTTCTCCTGTATGTATGGACACTGCACAGTACTACTTCTCCTGTATGTATGGACACTGAACAGTACCACTTCTCCTGTATGTATGGACACTGCACAGTACTACTTCTCCTGTATATATGGACACTGCACAGTACTACCTCTCCTGTATGTATGGACACTGCACAGTACTACTTCTCCTGTATGTATGGACACTGCACAGTACTACTTCTCCTGTATGTATGGACACTGAACAGTACTACTTCTCCTGTATGTATGGACACTGAACAGTACCACTTCTCCTGTATGTATGGACACTGCACAGTACTACTTCTCCTGTATATATGGACACTGCACAGTACTACCTCTCCTGTATGTATGGACACTGCACAGTACTACTTCTCCTGTATATATGGACACTGCACAGTACTACTTCTCCTGTATGTATGGACACTGCACAGTACTACTTCTGTATATATGGACACTGCACAGTACTACTTCTCCTGTATGTATGGACACTGCACAGTACTACTTCTCCTGTATATATGGACACTGCACAGTACTACTTCTCCTGTATATATGGACACTGCACAGTACTACTCCTGTATATATGGACACTGCACAGTACTACTCCTGTATATATGGACACTGCACAGTACTACTCCTGTATATATGGACACAGTACTACTTCTCCTGTATATATGGACACTGCACAGTACTACTCCTGTATATATGGACACAGTACTACTTCTCCTGTATATATGGACACTGCACAGTACTACTTCTGTATATATGGACACTGCACAGTACTACTTCTCCTGTATATATGACACTGCACAGTACTACTTCTGTATATATGGACACTGCACAGTACTACTTCTCCTGTATCTATGACACTGCACAGTACTACTTCTGTATATATGGACACTGCACAGTACTACTTCTCCTGTATGTATGGACACTGCACAGTACTACTTCTCCTGTATGTATGGACACTGCACAGTACTACTTCTCCTGTATGTATGGACACTGCACAGTACTACTACTCCTGTATATATGGACACTGCACAGTACTACTCCTGTATATATGGACACAGTACTACTTCTCCTGTATATATGGACACTGCACAGTACTACTTCTGTATATATGGACACTGCACAGTACTACTTCTGTATATATGGACACTGCACAGTACTTCTCCTGTATATATGGACACTGTGCAGTACCACTTCTCCTGTATATATGGACACTGCACAGTACCACTTCTGTATATATGGACACTGCACAGTACTACTTCTGTATATATGGACACTGTGCAGTACTACTTCTGTATATATGGACACTGCACAGCACTACTTCTGTATATATGGACACTGTGCAGTACTACTTCTGTATATATGGACACTGCACAGCACTACTTCTGTATATATGGACACTGCACAGTACCACTTCTGTATATATGGACACTGTGCAGTACTACTTCTGTATATATGGACACTGCACAGTACCACTTCTGTATATATGGACACTGCACAGTACCACTTCTGTATATATGGACACTGCACAGTACCACTTCTGTATATATGGACACTGTGCAGTACTACTTCTGTATATATGGACACTGCACAGTACCACTTCTGTATATATGGACACTGCACAGTACTACTTCTGTATATATGGACACTGTGCAGTACTACTTCTGTATATATGGACACTGCGCAGTACTACTTCTGTATATATGGACACTGCACAGTACTACTTCTGTATATATGGACACTGCACAGTACCACTTCTGTATATATGGACACTGTGCAGTACTACTTCTGTATATATGGACACTGTGCAGTACTACTTCTGTATATATGGACACTGCACAGTACCACTTCTGTATATATGGACACTGTGCAGTACTACTTCTGTATATATGGACACTGCACAGTACCACTTCTGTATATATGGACACTGTGCAGTACTACTTCTGTATATATGGACACTGTGCAGTACTACTTCTGTATATATGGACACTGCACAGTACCACTTCTGTATATATGGACACTGCACAGTACCACTTCTGTATATATGGACACTGCACAGTACCACTTCTGTATATATGGACACTGCACAGTACCACTTCTGTATATATGGACACTGCACAGTACCACTTCTGTATATATGGACACTGCACAGTACCACTTCTGTATATATGGACACTGCACAGTACCACTTCTGTATATATGGACACTGCACAGTACCACTTCTGTATATATGGACACTGTGCAGTACTACTTCTGTATATATGGACACTGTGCAGTACTACTTCTGTATATATGGACACTGCACAGTACTACTTCTGTATATATGGACACTGCACAGTACCACTTCTGTATATATGGACACTGTGCAGTACTACTTCTGTATATATGGACACTGCACAGTACCACTTCTGTATATATGGACACTGTGCAGTACTACTTCTGTATATATGGACACTGCACAGTACCACTTCTGTATATATGGACACTGTGCAGTACTACTTCTGTATATATGGACACTGCACAGTACTACTTCTGTATATATGGACACTGCACAGTACCACTTCTGTATATATGGACACTGTGCAGTACTACTTCTGTATATATGGACACTGCACAGTACTACTTCTGTATATATGGACACTGTGCAGTACCACTTCTGTATATATGGACACTGCACAGTACCACTTCTGTATATATGGACACTGCACAGTACCACTTCTGTATATATGGACACTGCACAGTACCACTTCTGTATATATGGACACTGTGCAGTACTACTTCTGTATATATGGACACTGCACAGTACTACTTCTGTATATATGGACACTGCACAGTACTACTTCTGTATATATGGACACTGTGCAGTACTACTTCTGTATATATGGACACTGCACAGTACCACTTCTGTATATATGGACACTGCACAGTACCACTTCTGTATATATGGACACTGCACAGTACCACTTCTGTATATATGGACACTGCACAGTACCACTTCTGTATATATGGACACTGCACAGTACCACTTCTGTATATATGGACACTGTGCAGTACTACTTCTGTATATATGGACACTGCACAGTACTACTTCTGTATATATGGACACTGCACAGTACTACTTCTGTATATATGGACACTGTGCAGTACTACTTCTGTATATATGGACACTGCACAGTACCACTTCTGTATATATGGACACTGCACAGTACCACTTCTGTAAGCAGTATCAGATTCTGTGTATGAGGAGTTGTGATCAGCTGATCTGTGGGGTCGGTGACAATGATGGGGGTGATGATCTTGGTCTCTGGAGGTCGCAGTCACCTGAAGGTCGGACTCTGCACGAGGAACAAGTCTGATCTGTCGGCACCAACAACAAACCCTGCAGAGCCGGCTCCATGTTTACAGTCAGCAGAACCGACCCTGCGCGTCCTGAACGATGTCACCCTGACCATGTGACCAACTGCTATAGAGCATTATCTACCCCATAGATGTATATTACACATATATATATATCAGTATCTGCCCTATAGATGTATATTACACATATATATATATCAGTATCTACCCCATAGATGTATATTACACATATATATATATCAGTATCTGCCCTATAGATGTATATTACACATATATATATATCAGTATCTACCCTATAGATGTATATTACACATATATATATATATATATCAGTATCTACCCTATAGATGTATATTACACATATATATATATATCAGTATCTACCCTATAGATGTATATTACACATATATATATATATATCAGTATCTACCCTATAGATGTATATTACACATATATATATATATATCAGTATCTACCCTATAGATGTATATTACACATATATATATATCAGTATCTACCCTATAGATGTATATTACACATATATATATATATATCAGTATCTACCCTATAGATGTATATTACACATATATATATATATCTCAGTATCTACCCTATAGATGTATATTACACATATATATATATCAGTATCTACCCTATAGATGTATATTACACATATATATATATCAGTATCTACCCTATAGATGTATATTACACATATATATATATCAGTATCTACCCTATAGATGTATATTACACATATATATATATATATCAGTATCTACCCTATAGATGTATATTACACATATATATATATCAGTATCTACCCTATAGATGTATATTACACATATATATATATATATCAGTATCTACCCTATAGATGTATATTACACATATATATATATATATATCAGTATCTGCCCTATAGATGTATATTACACATATATATATCAGTATCTGCCCTATAGATGTATATTACACACATATATATATATATATCAGTATCTACCCTATAGATGTATATTACACATATATATATATATATCAGTATCTACCCTATAGATGTATATTACACATATATATATATATATATCAGTATCTGCCCTATAGATGTATATTACACATATATATATCAGTATCTGCCCTATAGATGTATATTACACATATATATATATATCAGTATCTACCCTATAGATGTATATTACACATATATATATATATCTCAGTATCTACCCTATAGATGTATATTACACATATATATATATATCAGTATCTACCCTATAGATGTATATTACACATATATATATCAGTATCTGCCCTATAGATGTATATTACACATATATATATATATATCAGTATCTGCCCTATAGATGTATATTACACATATATATATATCAGTATCTGCCCTATAGATGTATATTACACATATATATATATCAGTATCTGCCCTATAGATGTATATTACACATATATATATCAGTATCTGCCCTATAGATGTATATTACACATATATATATATATCTCAGTATCTACCCTATAGATGTATATTACACATATATATATCAGTATCTGCCCTATAGATGTATATTACACATATATATATATCAGTATCTGCCCTATAGATGTATATTACACATATATATATATCAGTATCTGCCCTATAGATGTATATTACACATATATATATATATCAGTATCTGCCCTATAGATGTATATTACACATATATATATCAGTATCTGCCCTATAGATGTATATTACACATATATATATATATCAGTATCTGCCCTATAGATGTATATTACACATATATATATATCAGTATCTACCCTATAGATGTATATTACACATATATATCAGTATCTGCCCTATAGATGTATATTACACATATATATATATCAGTATCTACCCTATAGATGTATATTACACATATATATATCAGTATCTGCCCTATAGATGTATATTACACATATATATATATCAGTATCTGCCCTATAGATATATATTACACATATATATATCAGTATCTGCCCTATAGATGTATATTACACATATATATATCAGTATCTACCCTATAGATGTATATTACACATATATATCTCAGTATCTGCCCTATAGATGTATATTACACATATATATATATATATCAGTATCTACCCTATAGATGTATATTACACATATATATCAGTATCTGCCCTATAGATGTATATTACACATATATATATATCAGTATCTACCCTATAGATGTATATTACACATATATATATCAGTATCTGCCCTATAGATGTATATTACACATATATATATATCAGTATCTGCCCTATAGATATATATTACACATATATATCAGTATCTGCCCTATAGATGTATATTACACATATATATATCAGTATCTACCCTATAGATGTATATTACATATATATATCAGTATCTACCCTATAGATGTATATTACACATATATATATCAGTATCTGCCCTATAGATGTATATTACACATATATATATCAGTATCTGCCCTATAGATATATATTACACATATATATATCAGTATCTGCCCTATAGATGTATATTACACATATATATATCAGTATCTACCCTATAGATGTATATTACATATATATATCAGTATCTACCCTATAGATGTATATTACACATATATATATCAGTATCTGCCCTATAGATGTATATTACACATATATATATATCAGTATCTGCCCTATAGATATATATTACACATATATATATCAGTATCTGCCCTATAGATGTATATATATTAGCTGAGTACTCGGTGTTGTCCGGTTTTTCCTTCCAAATCCTTTTTGGGGAGGAAAATAAACAAAGGAGGAAACTTTTGACTTCATAACCTGTCCTCATATATTGTTGTCATATCCCGACCTCCCATCCTAATATCCTGTCCTCATATCCCGACCTCCCATCCTAATATCCTGTCCTCATATATTGTTGTCATATCCCGACCTCCCATCCTAATATCCTGTCCTCATATCCCGACCTCCCATCCTAATATCCTGTCCTCATATCCCGACCTCCCATCCTAATATCCTGTCCTCATATATTGTTGTTATATCCCGACCTCCCATCCTAATATCCTGTCCTCATATCCCGACCTCCTGTCCTAATATCCTGTCCTCATATCCCGACCTCCTGTCCCGTCCTAATATCCTGTCCTCATATCCCGACCTCCTGTCCCGTCCTAATATCCTGTCCTCATATCCCGACCTCCTGTCCCATCCTAATATCCTGTCCTCATATCCCGACCTCCCATCCTAATATCCTGTCCTCATATCCCGACCTCCCGTCCTAATATCCTGTCCTCATATCCCGACCTCCCATCCTAATATCCTGTCCTCATATCCCGACCTCCTGTCCCGTCCTAATATCCTGTCCTCATATCCCGACCTCCTGTCCCGTCCTAATATCCTGTCCTCATATCCCGACCTCCTGTCCCGTCCTAATATCCTGTCCTCATATCCCGACCTCCTGTCCCATCCTAATATCCTGTCCTCATATCCCGACCTTCTGTCCCGTCCTAATATCCTGTCCTCATATCCCGACCTCCCGTCCTAATATCCTGTCCTCATATCCCGACCTCCTGTCCCGTCCTAATATCCTGTCCTCATATCCCGACCTCCTGTCCCGTCCTAATATCCTGTCCTCATATCCCGACCTACTGTCCCGTCCTAATATCCTGTCCTCATATCCCGACCTCCCATCCTAATATCCTGTCCTCATATCCCGACCTCCTGTCCCGTCCTAATATCCTGTCCTCATATCCCGACCTCCTGTCCCGTCCTAATATCCTGTCCTCATATCCCGACCTCCTGTCCCGTCCTAATATCCTGTCCTCATATCCCGACCTCCTGTCCCGTCCTAATATCCTGTCCTCATATCCCGACCTCCCATCCTAATATCCTGTCCTCATATCCCGACCTCCCATCCTAATATCCTGTCCTCATATCCCGACCTCCCGTCCTAATATCCTGTCCTCATATCCCGACCTCCTGTCCCGTCCTAATATCCTGTCCTCATATCCCGACCTCCTGTCCCGTCCTAATATCCTGTCCTCATATCCCGACCTCCTGTCCCGTCCTAATATCCTGTCCTCATATCCCGACCTCCTGTCCCGTCCTAATATCCTGTCCTCATATCCCGACCTCCTGTCCTAATATCCTGTCCTCATATCCCGACCTCCCATCCTAATATCCTGTCCTCATATCCCGACCTCCTGTCCCGTCCTAATATCCTGTCCTCATATCCCGACCTCCTGTCCCGTCCTAATATCCTGTCCTCATATCCCGACCTCCTGTCCCATCCTAATATCCTGTCCTCATATCCCGACCTCCCATCCTAATATCCTGTCCTCATATCCCGACCTCCTGTCCCGTCCTAATATCCTGTCCTCATATCCCGACCTCCTGTCCCGTCCTAATATCCTGTCCTCATATCCCGACCTCCTGTCCCGTCCTAATATCCTGTCCTCATATCCCGACCTCCTGTCCCATCCTAATATCCTGTCCTCATATCCCGACCTCCCATCCTAATATCCTGTCCTCATATCCCGACCTCCCGTCCTAATATCCTGTCCTCATATCCCGACCTCCCATCCTAATATCCTGTCCTCATATCCCGACCTCCTGTCCCGTCCTAATATCCTGTCCTCATATCCCGACCTCCTGTCCCATCCTAATATCCTGTCCTCATATCCCGACCTCCCGTCCTAATATCCTGTCCTCATATCCCGACCTCCTGTCCCGTCCTAATATCCTGTCCTCATATCCCGACCTCCTGTCCCGTCCTAATATCCTGTCCTCATATCCCGACCTCCTGTCCCGTCCTAATATCCTGTCCTCATATCCCGACCTCCTGTCCCGTCCTAATATCCTGTCCTCATATCCCGACCTCCCGTCCTAATATCCTGTCCTCATATCCCGACCTCCTGTCCCGTCCTAATATCCTGTCCTCATATCCCGACCTCCTGTCCCGTCCTAATATCCTGTCCTCATATCCCGACCTCCTGTCCCGTCCTAATATCCTGTCCTCATATCTCGACCTCCTGTCCTAATATCCTGTCCTCATATCCCGACCTCCTGTCCCGTCCTAATATCCTGTCCTCATATCCCGACCTCCTGTCCCGTCCTAATATCCTGTCCTCATATCCCGACCTCCTGTCCCGTCCTAATATCCTGTCCTCATATCCCGACCTCCTGTCCCATCCTAATATCCTGTCCTCATATCCCGACCTCCCATCCTAATATCCTGTCCTCATATCCCGACCTCCCGTCCTAATATCCTGTCCTCATATCCCGAC